>NC_056726.1:1164946814-1165196814 GCF_019279795.1 Protopterus annectens
GGTTTCTAATATCATTACAGGAATGGAGCTCATTGCTATATCAAGGTATGATTAAAGTTCATGAAATTAGTATTGTTTCAATCCTTGATGTTAGCCAGAAGTGCTCTTCTCAGCACCTGCAATGTACCCAGTAATGAATGACTCCCCCTGCAATTCGTAGTGAGGTAAATGTATCGGTAACATATCTAAGTAAAATAGTAAATTCTTTTTTATAAGACCAATTGCTCCTACTATTATTGCAAGTATCTGGATATCCTTCTTTCACCATTGACCTCATTTCTGCCTGCACATCCTGGTATTTTATGACTTTGTGTCTCTCTGTGGCTGGTCTAAAAATATGGAAGGAATTCTAGCCCTGCACAGTTGGAGTACTCCTCACCATTTTAAACCATGTTTCAGTCACTACACAGATGTCTACTTCTTTTAGGTTGAGGACAGCTTGTAGGGAGTGGAGATTCTTCTTTAGACTCCTAGCACTGATCACTCATACCTTCATATTTTCCTTTGCTTGGTTCATTATACTGGTATGTATATCTGGTTAGCATTGTGAAAAAAAGGCACTCAAATGCCTAGAAGGGACAGATGCAGGCCAGTCTTGGTGTAGCAGCATGATCTTCCAATTATGTCCTCCCAGGCTGACAAATATTGGACCCCATTCCAATGGCACCAAAAACTAAGCCAATTATTGAAATCAATTATATTTTGCTCATACTGTGGAATCATCCTGGGCGAAGGTAGAATGCTGCCCAGTGCTAGTTTCATACTTGCCTGTGACACATATTCTAAGAGCTCCATCATGCCTCTCTTCATAAAGTCCAAGGAGATGCATTTCAAGTTGTTGACACCCACATGTATTATGGCAGAGGAATACCAGCACTTGTTGTTCAGGGACTTGAGTGAGTGTGTGATCTGAAGAATTCTGGTGCCAGACAGTGCAAATAACCATCATGTTTTCCTTGCTCAGCCTGGTAAGAGGGAAATCTTTATGCCTTACAATGGAGTCACCTATAACAAGAATGTTTGGTTTAGCGGCTACCTGCCTTACAGCTTAGCGTCCATGACTCTGGAACTCCTTACACTCTGTGAGGTGTTAGGCTTAACAGGCAGACAGTGTTATCAGAGAGTGCTTTATGTTTGTGTTACATTGTGGAGGTCTTTGAGGCTCAGGCAAGTAAGTACTTAGAACATCAACACACAAATTATTATATGTAGTTTGGTAGTTGTGGTGAGGTATGGTGTAAGGTGTACAGTGTATGCTGCACTAATGATGATCCTGATGTGTGGTTTGTGTGTGTAGCCTCAAGTACCATTATATACATACTCATACACTGTACTTATACACTGTTTTATGCTGTTTGAGTACTAGATGATCCTCAGAAACATGAGACTTGGGGGCTGTGGCTTGGATGGCAAGCTGAAAGCAGCAGAGTTCTTGAGCTCCACAGTCTTTCTTTTTTCCTGGCAGGATTTTTTAAATTTAATTTCACCAATAAAGACCTAAAACTACTAAAATCAGATTCTGGAAGTCGTAAGCCACAAGTTGGTGTAAGTTTTAAGCTAAAAGTTTCCTATTTTCTTGTCAAACTTTCAAATAGAATTGACATTGAAACCACATTCACAAAGGAAGATGAGCAGCTCCAAATTTTCTCATCAAGAAACTCCAGTGAAGAAAAAAATACAGGCAATCCTTACTACAGTTCAGGACTTGGTGGGTAAAATAAACAAGGATATGTAAAATCAAACACAATGCTGCTTCCCAGGTTAACGCCACTGCTCAGAAAAATTTTAAAAATAATAACATCAGCCAAGTACTGAGCAGAAGTGAAAGTGAAGGTAAAAATTTTCCAAAAAATAACAGTTCCAGTTGTAATTCAATGTAGTTTAATAAAGTTAAATGGATAAGCGCTTTCACTATATCAGCTTCATCAGATCCATGATTAAACCTCCTAACAATCTATATATCATAAGAGAGTCATAAAAAATCAACCAATCATAGAAATCAATTTAACTCAAGCTTCTGCTTAAAGTCACAACATATTACAAACAGTTGCAAAGCACAACATATCTTGTATAATAAACTATCCACATATGATAGCTAAAATCTCCTATAAAATGTTTGAAGAAAAAAAAGGGTAAAAAATGCAAGCTTATTGTAAATACTGCCTAGGACAAGGATATGTCAAGAACCTGAAATTAGGCTTCATCTAGTAGTTGAGCATCTGATTAAAGAGCTGCAATTGAAGTCTGTCCTTGCCATTCAGTATTGGATCAATATCATCTTTGCATAAATACTAGGAGACATCAGAATTCACCATTGCTGCCTACATTTTTTTTGAAGTTCAGGATGGCATATGACCATATGATATAAGAATGTCATATGAGAAATATTACAACAGTATGGGGGGAGGGTCCTAATGCCACTGTTGAGTTGCATTCAGTCCCTGCATTTGAGGAATGAGAGTTGTGCTCACATTCTTGGCATTATGTAGAATATGTTCAAGGTAGGTTAAAAACTCTCCCAAGGATGCATCATGCTTCATTTCTGCTTGTGATACTTATGGGCAAGATGGAGCATTTCTCCCCAGGCCTCTGCTGAAAATGGGCTTTGTTCCAGGTCTGACTTGTAAACAAATGTTAAATAAATAAATAATGACAAGGTGTTACCAAGTTTTAGGACCCCTCTGGTCTAAGGATGCGAGGCTAGTATCTTTGTATTTAACAGATGAAGAGAGCTGTGGTAGCTGTGCTGCTTTCACATGCACTAAGGAGTAAGAGCTGTGACCATGCTTTCAGAACAACATCAAATATATTCAATAATGGTGTGGGACCCCTCCGAGGTTATTCTGTTTGTGATATGCATGGACAAGACATCAGCATGCAGTCAATGTATGTAGAGTATGCATTTTGGAAATGTCAAGATGGTTTCTTTGAGTTTTTTCAGATGAAATGGAATAATTTGTCTGTTCTAATGATGATGTCCTTTTTGCCTCAGGTAAGTGTGATCTCCAAGGCACATTGAAATGATTTATACTGGGCACAAAGTTGCTTGGATGAAAACTGTTATCTCCAAATCAGAAGTAATAACTCTCATCGGTAAAAAATAAAAGCAGAATGACCTCTGCAGATGAGAGGGGAGATCTGACTTAAGCAGTGGTATTTAAGTATCTTGAGGTGTTGTTCACAAATGAAAACATCTTGTGAGCATGCTCCATGCAAATCTCCCTTGAGAAATGCACTAGGAAAGGTTCACTGCATAAATGCCCTAGAACAGCTCCTGGACAAATTGTGGCGATTATAGTTCTCATTATGCTTAGGAATAGTAGCAGGGGACCCCACAGAATGAGCTGGAAATGGTATACCAGGACAGGGATCTCTAATCTACCTGCTCAGGTTATTATAGCTGCTGCATTCATCAGGGCAACTAGTTTAGAAGATGGATGCATGGATATGGATGGATGGAGGGATGAATGGAGAGCTGAGTGGATGGTCTTCACTAAGCATGTATGTAGTTTCTGCATCAATTAGAAATTTTCTACACATCAGTAAACATTTTTATATCTTTACAATAATTTTTAACTCTCAGTCAGTCTTCATATATCAGGCTTAGCTCATCAATGGTCTTCCATATCTTAAGAACCTAATAGTAATATTTACAATGGACAACTGATCTTGGTTTGGGGACAGTTGTTGTTGCACTACAATTTTACCTGGTGAAACAATTTGGGGAGACTCTCTCTATGAAGGTCCTGACTCACCGTTCTCATAATGCATATTTTCTTGCTAGAGGACAGACTATGACTATTCTGGTTGTTCATTTGTAAACATCAGTGTTTTTTAAGAATGTCAATATATTTGTCTTATATTAAAGTCTGTGATTACTTCTCTGCAGCTTTATATCTTCCTGTGGACAACACACAGGATATCGGTTTTGTTACTTTTTCAAACGTTTCATCTTCAGTATGGTAGGTTTGCCTTGTCTCTTGTATTCTTCCTTTGTCTCACACCTGCAAATTTGTAAATCTCATAAAGTTTCAATTAAAATGGTGTTTCAGTCTCTGCTGAATCCTTTTATTTTCACATAATTTTTATTGAGTTTTCATAAATGAAAATGCATCAAAAATGTTAAACAATATAAACAACTATATACAATGTCCATAACAGAAGTAACTTTGTAAATACATTCACATTTTATCTAACAATTTTTTTAAGTTTTAACCAAGCTAGTTTTTTTGTGTGGCATTCTTGTAGTTCTTAGTCATAGTCATTAATTATCTATTACAAACTATTTTGGCCAGTGATATAAATTCCACAAAAGGTGTAATTTTCTTACTTTTCCAGTTTGAGGTAATGGTTTTTCTTGCTATTGCAAGGAGAGACCAGAGGAGGTGCATTTGCGCACTTGGAACATACACTGGAATCTGGGCATTAAATATTAAAAATGAATCAGTGACTTCACATTTATCTGACCACAGCACTTTAATAAAGGATTTGAATTCTGACCAAAAGGGAATTCCAGTATTACATTTTATAAACATATGTACCCAGTCTGCCTATTCTGCTACTTCACATCTCCGACATAATGATGTCTCATTACATGATATTAATGCTATCTTTTGGTGTGTGAAAAAACTTATGTGAATAAATTTCCATGTTTAAATTTTCCAAAAGGGAGATGATGTAGTTTTACTGACTGATTTAAGGCCAAATCCTTTTCAGTGCTTCCTTTGAGTTGATTTTTCTGATAATAGCAATGTAGTTGAAGTAGATAATTTGCTTTTCAACCTTCTGCTCATCAACAGTGGAGTTTCTCAAAGAGTAAATCCTTGCAAAAAAGTATTTTTGTATTGACAAACTATGAGATGACAAGTCACCATAGCATTAGTGGCAGCTGTTTCTCATGAGATTCATAATTCGTAATGTCATGTTGGGAGCAGGAGTATATTTTTTCGAATGTATTTGGTCCCAACATTAAGCACTATACAGGGTTTTTGGATGATATTTTTACTGTTTGGGAAGGTGATAAAACAATTCTATGTACATTTTTTGAATACATTAATCAAGCAGTGAGTTTCTTAACCTTTACCTATGAGTATAATGAGGATGAAATTTCCTATTTGGATGTCCAGCTAAAAATTTACAAAAATGTATTGGTGTTGACATCTGTTTTTTATATGAAACCAACCTTCTCAAACTCATATTTAGATTATAATAGTTAGTACCCTCACCATCAAAAGAAATCTATTGTCACAGGGCAGATGGTGAGGGTGGCCCGGATGGTTAGCAATAACCAGAACTTTATAAGAGAGATGAAATGTATCTTGAGTATGTTCATTAAGAGAGGATATCCCCCTGAATTGTGTAAGGTTATTGGGAAGAAATTATAAGGAAGAGGAATGATGGTGTATATAGGGCTATCCTGAATGGGATCCCCTGGGATGAAAGGGAGGACATGACCTTTAATCATCAACAACAATAAGAATTTCATGACAGATTGATTTTTGTGACTACATTCAATCAAGATGCTGACTGGGTTACCGAAGTGGTTACTAAAAATTGAGGTTTGTTGCAAATTGATAAAGGTGTAGAGGAAAGAATGGGGAAGAGTCCAAGATGTGTTTTTAGAAAGGATAGGTCTTTCAAAAACATTTTAGAGATGGGGAATCCCAAATTTAATTTATCAAACAATAGGCCTACGGGAAATTTTAAATGTGGTAGGTGTAATATTTGTAAACATTGTGTGACCACTCGGAACAATATAAAGCTAAATGGATGTAATACTTTGATTCAAGGGCATTACAATTGTTTATCCCATAATGTGGTATATCTGGCTAAGTGACTGTTATACTGCACAATACAAGTCGTTTTAGGATCGTGTGCAAGCTCTTGATGTAAGATTAGAGCTAAAAAAGAAAAATAAGTTACAGCGTGACTTGGCCGACTTTAAAAATGGCCATATCTTCCCGTGGCCAAGAGTAGAAAATCAACGGAGATATGTGAATAACAATAACTTAAATATGAAAAAGAAAGAGAACAAGTCCAAAAGTTTGGACCAACTTGATGAATTTGAACTTCCTCGAACACCAATTGAGTCAGCATCTAGTCAGAATGCTAATGCATTGGGCTCGATACAAATCACGTCCAATCAGCAAGCACCATGACTGCTAAAGATTGCGCTTCCGGAGGGGGAACGCCCCTTAGAAGATGAAGGGAATACATCAGCATTAGAAAACCACACGCCAGTACGTACCCAGATAGGAATGAAAGAGAAAAGTAAATAAATGGAAATATCGTCTTTTTTACTGTTTCGCTTAAAGCAACCTGAGAAGGTAAACATACAACAAAAAATGCAGGTAGACGGCCATTCGATGCAAAGACAAAATCAACAACAGACACCAGGGGTAAAGAGAAAGAGTGAGAGTCCCTCGCTCTCCAAGAAGGTAGCACACCGATAACGGAGACTGTAAAACTTATAAAAGGTACTGTAAATTTATCAAACTTTAACCTAATGGATGAACACTTAAATCTGTTAGATAAAGGCTTAAAATTTATACCGTCTGCCCATGATAATGTGGTTGAAGCAATAACAGATGCCAAGTTATTTGCGAGGACTCTAACTCTTAAAATGATATTTAAACAAATGAATGATGTAACCTCTGAGTGTAAGAAATTAAGTACATTTATACCGCAAATGTGTCCAGTAGTAACAGCTTTTTTGAATGTGGTTGAGAAAGATCTTAGAAATCTATATTCAAAGAAAGATAAGAAAAAACAATACAATTTGACTTGTAAAGAATATGAAGCCCTTAAGCAACTAAAAGGGGATGATAATATAATAATTAAACAGGCAGACAAAGGGGGCGCAGTAGTATTAATGAATCAAAATGATTACATGGAGAAGTTTAAAAGTTTTTTAGCAGACCCTTCAATGTTTAGACAGATAACTTTTATGGATATAAAAAGATATATATCAGATGTTAATATGGAAATCTATGATATGCAATTGAGTCAGGATATTTCAGTAGAACATCTTAACTATTTTACTGTTTCATGTCCAAAGATACCACAAATGTATGGAATTCCTAAAATTCATAAGTGTTTAATAGACCCATCCTTAAGGCCCATAGTTTCGGGCAAAGGTTGGGTGACAGAACCCATTTCGAAATACTTACAGATAAAATTGGATTTGAATAAGTGTCCTAGCATTCTGAAAGATACCACCCACTTTTTAATGGAGTTACACAAGTGGTATGAAAAGAATATGAATAGAAATTTTTTGTTTGTAACACTGGACATAACCTCATTGTTCACAGTCATTCCTATTAGTTATGGCATAGAAGCAATAAGGAATTTTTTATGCAGTGAAACAGCTATGCAAGCGCGAGAGATAGAGAATATATGTATATTGCTAGAAATAGTATTGACTAAAAATGTATTTATTTTTGATAAAGTGCCATTCCTACAATTGACTGGAATAGCAATGGGGACATCAGTAGCAAATACATATGCAAATTTGGTGCTATACCAATGGGAAAAGCAGTTTATCTTAAGTAACTATAATGAATTAAATAAAAAAGTGAAATTTTATAATAGATTTGTAGATGATTGTTTTCTCGTATGGGATGGCACATATGAAGAACTTGTTGAATATGTGGACTATTTAAACACCACTACGGAATTTTTGGAATTCAAAAAAGTTGTTTCATCTGATAAAATAGTTTTTTTGGATGTTATGCTTTATAAAAAAGCAAATAAAATAGAAACTAAGATCTATAAGAAAGACGTTAATGCTAATAGATACGTTAGAAGGGATAGCATGCATGCGCCGCATACCTTTAAGGGAGTTATTAAAGCACAATTTATAAGGGCTAGTAAACTGAATATAGAAGAAGAGAGCTTTGAACTCCAAATTGATGAAATGAGGCAGGAATTTATAAAAGGTGGATATTCTATAAAATATGTAGATATAATTTATAATGAAGTCAAAATAAATAGGAAAGATAAGTACAAACCTATTTTTAGTGAAAATGTTGAACTGCCTACACGAAATTTAGATGAAGATAAGAATATAATTAGATATGTGACTTCATTCAATGAGAATACTAATGAAGTATTTAAGATCATAAAGAATAATTGGCTAATTCTATTGGCCATGCCAGAATTAAAAGATCTAATAGATTTAAAACCTAAATTTGCTTATAGAAATCAAGAGACACTTAAACAGAAATTATGCTATAAAGATTTTAGAATTAAAAGTAATGCTCATCAAGGTAGGATGGCAACTGAGAAATGTTATAATTGTAGTTGTTGTGTGGACATTTTTGATTTAGATAAGGAATTTATATACCCTAAATCCAAAGAGAAATAATTTTTTAAGTGTACAGTGAATTGTAATACATCTAAATTAGTGTATTTGGCAACTTGCACGCTTTGCACAGCTTTCTACATTGGGAAAACAATGAGGAAGTTGAAGGAACGCATAATAGAGCATAAGTCAGAAATAAAAAGGAAAGTGTTGACTAATGCTCTATATAAACATATAATGGAACATGATAAGCATAATTTCAAATTTAGGGGTGTAAGTGTAGTTAATATGGATATAAGAGGGGGAGATATAAATAATATTCTTGAACTGAGAGAATATGAATGGATTATAAAGTTATAGGCAGATTCATCACCAGGCTTAAATAATATGGTTATTATAAAGCCGATACTAATTAAAAAACAGAGAGAGAATATATAGTAACCCCACTCAATGTCCATATATTGACTTGTATATTTTATTTTATTTCATTTAATGCTTTGAATGTTTTAAATATAACAATAAGCTATGGTGTTAATAATAGGATTGCATACTTATGTACAGCTAATTTTATAGCATAGACACTATTAGTGCATATGCTTTTAAGAACTATTTTAAATGTTTAATTATAGGTTAATTTTGTATGGCTGGCTGAATCAGGTGTTTATATGTAACCTCTATTTAAAGTTTTGAAAAAGCATTTTAATTCATGTACTGATGAAGGGTATGAGCCCGAAAGCTTTTCATTAAATATTTGGTATTTATTATAGTGTGGTCTTGGAGTTTTATATCTGGCTAAGTGCCAGCAATGCTTGGCATTTTATATCAGGAAGACATGTAGGCGGCTTAGAAAAAGAGTCTATGAGCATTTATTGGATATTAAAAATGCTAGACCGACCAATGCGTTAGCCAGGCATATAGCCCAGTGTCAGGGGCATGATTTTAAATGTTGTATTATACAACAAATTGTTAAAGATGGACAGGGTAGGGTGTTGGAAATCCATCTAGATATTGCTGAACTTCAGTGGCAATTGCGCTTGGATGCCGTTTGTTTTCCTGGTATAAATGAAAGTATAAATATAACCCCAGTTTTAAAATTGACACATTTTGGGATAAAATATGTTAAGATATATTTTTTTAAAAAATGTTTATACTGTTTATGTAATATTAACTGAATGCATTCATTTATTTAATACATTGAATGGTGTTTAGTTTTGGTAATGTTAGTGTGATTTTCAAATTTTGATTTGTGTGTTCACAAATAGTTAAATACGTTAATTGATTAATTGGTGGGATTGTGTGCAATATAAAAAAGGGGTTGTAAAATTTTAAAAAAATCAGTTCTGAAGAAGTCCTACATCATAGCAGGAAGAAATCTAGGTCAACTTGTTTTTCGATTTCGAATTATTAAACCTTTGGCTTCCAGCTGTGTGTATCGGTGGCATTTGTTAGTAATGCCAAAAGACCCAACTCATACAAGTTTACTGAGAACATTTTTATTGTATAATGTAAACACATTTAACAGAATAACCTTGCTGTGTATTTAATCAGCCAAATATATGCCTGCTCTGTGACTAAAAGTCTCTGTAAAATACTCTATGAACTCTAAGGACCTCTTACTTAGTCGGCCACTGTCACGTTTGTCTTGACCAGTAGACTATACTGCATATGCCAGTTAATTAATCTCAGGAAATGACAGAAAACCTGTTTTATGCTATATATCTTTGCTAATTGCTTTGTACTGGCTATAAACTGATCACTCTCAGTTATAATTTGACCTGAGGGTGGGATGGTCATTGTAGTAGAATGTATTGCTAAATATCCCCTCAGTGTGGTCTCCTCTTACACTCAGTCACTATCTTCCTTCATAGAACAGGTATGTGTCATATGTTATTACATTTCCATTTGTTCTAAGACTGTGTAGAATAGTGAAAAGGCTTTGGTAGTATGTTATAGTGTAATGATTTCATTCATATTGGATAAGCTTCATCAATGCTGAGTGCGTTTCCCCTTTAACACATATGTATGCAAAGTGAGTTGCTGGTGTTCTGGTATAGCTGCATATACACACATTGTATTACTGTTGTTCTCTGTCAGTATACCTCCTGCTAAAATGAGTTATCTGACTTACTCTGGTGTTTCCTCCATCTTTTTTTTTTTCTTTCATTTCAGAGCCTTTGATCACTACATTTGGCCTCGATAGTGCAGGAGGTCTGTCACAAGGCCCTACTCCTACATGTTTACTGAGAATCTTATCATTGTATAATTTAAGCACATTTAACATGTGATAAATAAGTCTCTGAAATTATGTGTATACTGTAAGGACTTTCATTAAGCTGGCTACGCACTGTCCCCTTTTTCTTGACTATCAGGCTATGTAATACTTGCTTTATATTATATTGTTTTATTAATTACCTTGTACTAGCTTTAAACAAAACACATGTAATTTTATTGAAAGTAAGAAACCTACTACGTTTCTCTGTATTACTCTCTATTATTATTTAACCTTCCTCATGCTAATATTATACTTCTTACATACACATTACAAGTGTGACACCTATTCATAAACCCTCCCCAAGTGACATTACTACTTCTATATCTACACTTCTCTTTCCTGTTTCCTACTGCCCTACCTCCGTTTAATTTTTGGCCCCATTCTCAACTATCTTTCTCCCTCCCATACTGCTTTGCACTATATCCATTCATAACCACAATCCTCCCTAATAGCACCTTTCCATTCCAGATTGTATCTTTTACTTTTCCCAAATAAATCCTCATTTCTTCTTACTTTGACTACATCATTTTACTCTAGCCTTTCATACCCCTCTATTCTTATATTCCAGAGCAGATAGCAGGACAATCTAACTCTCTTCTTTTATAGAAAAGACATCTCTCTTCACCTATCCTCTACCAACTTACAGAATCTACCATCAGTTTTCTACTGCCCTGCAATTTCCTGTTTCCTTCTTCATTGCTACTTCTCCACTACCTGACATTTATAAAATACGGATTCCTGTACTTAATTATGCTCCTCTTCAGCTTATCCTCTATTCTTCTCCTCCTACTGTGCAATCTTCATCCTACCATGACTCAATAGTATCGTTCAACATCTCTCCAACTCTGTCCAAACCACATATCCATACTTTCTCTTTACCCACTCCACACCTTCTACCAAACCTACTAAATATTGCTTCTCACCTTTATTCCAAATATAGACTGATTAACTGTACTTCAACTTTAACCAAAACAAACTTAAGTACAAGAATCTCCAAAAACAAGTATGCATAATTTCTCAGTATACTAAAATCCTTCTAGAAGGAGATGTGCACCCTGATCCTCGACCAGCCTATCACAATGAACACAAAGATAAGTCCTTCCCACACACTTCTGTAACCCAACGACAGACCGTCTCCAACCCTGGGTATCTAATTTCTGCTGCAATAAATGTTAGAAGCATAAGAAATAAAACTGCTTAACTATATGCCTGAATTACCCACCATAAGCCCGATGCTCTTGTTGTAACTGAAACTTGGCTTAATTCCAGCATAAACAACTCCAAAATTAAACCTCCTAGTTATAATTTCATTCATAATGACTCTATAAAGAAGAAAGGTGGTGGTATTGCTTTAATATTTCCCAACACCTACCTCGTTTCCCATTACAGCAGACCAATACCAAAATTCAATTCAGCAGAGCTTATTTTAACATTCCCCAAAATAAACAATTAAAAACAAATATGTATTACTGTCCTTTACATCCCTCCTGGCAACACAATACAGCTATACTGGAACATATCCTACATTGATTATCCAACAATTCCATAAGAAAAAATACTACTAGCTGATGTGAATGTCAATTGGTTGGACATAAACTCTAACTCCTCTACATCAAGCATGAAATTATATGGTTTTACACAACTAAATAATAGTCCCACACATTATAGCAAGACATCAAATTCCCTGTTAGACCGGATCCTATTATCAAACCCTAGCAAATACACCACCACAGAATGTCAGACTCTCTCAGTGATCACCTCCCAGTCTATACAACCAGACCTCTCCTACATCCAGATAAACAACATATTTATAAAACAACACGCAATCTTTCCAAGTTTTACCCAGAAATGTTCATTACTACACTATCATCTATTAACCGGAACTTCCAAAAAATAATCCCCTTAGACAATGCTGTAAATGAAATCAGTGCAACCTATCTAAATAGCCTTGTACCTACTAGAAGGAAGAGACTAAAAACAAGTAATGCAGTTTGGCTATCCAGAAACAGTAGAATCTTAATGTTGGATAAAGAACAAGCATGGAAAGAAAGGCAAACATATAAAACCCCTCCATATTTTGAAAACTTCAGAATGCTGTGCACTTGTACTAAAAAGCAAATAAAGACAAAACTACAATGTAATAATTTTCAGAAAAATTATAAACACAACCCTAAACAATTTTGGGCATCCATTAAAGAAATTACATCCCGGCAAAAAATTTAACCCAAACCCCTCTCCCGATAACTCACAACTGAAAATTGCAATACAGTTCAACTCTTTATTTTATACATATTATAGCATCTCTAACCAAGGATTCCTCAACATGTAATCCCAACCCTGCCCAACAGCCACATATCACCACATCCACTTTCATCTTCAAACCTGTGCCCACATCCTATATAAAACTAGTCTTAAACAAAGTTAAACTGTGCTTTTCTTCAGCTGACCTTCCAAGTGAGTACCTAAAAATAGCATCCAATAGCAGTGCCTATCCTGTCTCAATCCTTATGATTAAGTCGGTCCAGGAATCCCACATTCCCTCTCTCGAGAAAAAGTCACACACTATGTTTGTACACAAAGGAAGAAATTCAACAGACAGTAATAACTTTAGACTTATAGCAATCTTATCTCCCTTCACCACTTGAAAAATGTATTCAGAACAATTGCTTCCTGCAGGAAGGACTCCGAACCCCTAAAAAACATGTCTTCCATGGGTCTTTATTACAATGTCCAACTAAAACAAGTTTGAACGTTGTAATATTGAACCCTAAAGTCTGATAGTGGAAAATAGCGAAGTGACAGCACATTGACTTTTTTCCCAGGAAAAAAAAAATCGGTGTGCCGTTTTAGGGGTTTTGCTATTTCCTTCACTGTGGTGCGAACTTTGAGTTGGTATATTTAAGTAGGGGGATGGGGGGCACAGCCCCCCACATTGTGGGGTGTGGGGGTGAAGCCCCCAACTTCAATGTCAAGTTTAAGGTTCCTTTTTTTTATATATTTATTGTCACGGAACAGCAATGTTTTTTTTCCCTGGGGAAAAAAACGCTGTTCTATGCTTTCGGTTTTGTTGGGTTTTGGACATAAGGGTTCCATATTACAAAGATCAGACTTTTGTAAGTTCAACATTGTGATATAGATCCATCTTCCGTCCTTCCCATAGTACTAGCACTGCCCTTGTAATGTATACAGATGCTGCCAATAAAGCTAGAGATAATGGCAAACTAGTTCCTTCCTTATTTCCAGACTTGTCTAAAGCCTTCGACACAGTTTGTCACAGCAACCTTCTACTTCAAGCATCCTCACTAGTTCTCTCTCAGCCCATTCTTATATAGTTCAAAAGCTACCTGTCCATAGGTTCATAGATGTGTACTAGGCTAATGGCCCTGGAGCCTTTACAAGCCTAGCCCATAGGATTACCCTGGCATCGTGCCACTTAGTTCCCAGTGCCCCTGTTGAGTAGAGCCACTGGAGTGATCCCTGGGGTAAATTTCCCATCCACTCATCAAGATTTCTCTTGAAGAGGGCCAGTGAGGCACTCCACTTGACATGTATGGGAAGTCTATTCCATAGCATGGGCAGTCTCTAGGTTATTAACATGTTCCTCCAGCTTGTTCTGTTGATTGTGGTAATGAGTTTGAGGTCTCTGGACTGTGTAGTATGGAGGGATTGGGATTTCTTTAGATGTAGCATTTCTAACAGAGCTGGGTCAGACATGGCCTTGTAAGTCAAGCAGAGATCTCCTCTAAGAAGGCGATATGAGGTATCAGTCAGTCAAATGGCACTTCATGCACTCTCCTTACCTCCCAGTCACCATCCATGTACCACAAGGCTTTATCCTTGGTCTCCTCTTCTTTAACATTTTCACCAGCACCCTCCATACTGTCACATTACAGGTCAGCCTAATACAACACACAGATGATTCCCTTCTCATTTGCATATCTGATAACATGGTACACCTCCAAAAAATTACTTGGGAAGCTTTAACAGCCACTTACAACTTATGTTCAGCCAAAAAAGACCAAACTACTACTTTTTTTCTCCAAATCTCTCTCTCTCTCTCTCTTGAAAAAAAAAACAAAATGTAAAGGCCTCCCTCTTGATAATACAATCGTTGAAGTTGCTTCTCATAGCAAATTATTAGGGGTGATAGTGGATGATAATCATACATTCGACCTGCATATACAAAACTGCATAAGAAAAACTCCTCAAAAACTAGGTATGATTTACAGAGCCAAAAACTTTCTCACCGACACAAGCAAAACTACATTTGCCACTACTTATCTCTTCCCCACACGTCATTATGGCACTACCATCCCTACTAACCTGCAGGCTTTACAAAAATTAAAACTTGAACAATATTATAACAAAGTTATTACATTTGTAACAAATACCCCTTTCAGGACCCACCACAGTATAGCATAAAAAGCCTAAACTGGTTAGAAGAGCCTCCTCAACTAACATATACATAGCTTCTTACTACCTCTAAAATTTTCCAGGAGTGAGAGGCTGGTATAGTGGTTAAGGAGTTTGCCTTACAGGCATATGGGGTAATCAGCCAGGCTTAAATGGCACAAAGAGCTAGCACTCCAACATCAGTGTCTTCTTCTTTCAGCTTTTCCCAGTTAAAAATCTTTTTTTCAAAGTATAATAAGTAGCCAAGATAAGAACTAATACAGCACATCGGTTTTGGCAATAAAACCTTCTTCAGTGCAACAATCATACATGCTCCCACCCCCTTCTTATATACTAATAAATCACACATCATTAGTTAATCAAAAATATTCATTAAGGCCAGGGGAAAAAAGTGCTCCTAATTGAATAATCCATTCCTTCTCTTTTTTTGTCCAATATAGTATGCCAGACTTATTTGTCCTTATTATTAGACATGATTCTATGTATAACAACAAAACTAAACCTAACTGTAGGATGCTTAACAGTATGTTTATAAAGAGCATTGGACTGACGAGCACATCTGATATCACTAAGATGTTCTGAAATGTGTAGTTTAAGTGGGCAAGAGGTTTGCCCCACATAAAAAGCAGGGCATGTACATAAAACTAAATAAATGACCCAGGTCTTAATGAATATTGATTAACCAATGATGTGTAATTTATTGATATATAAGAAGGGGGGGGGTGGGTGAGAGCATGTGTGATTGTTGCACTGAAGAAGGCTTTATTGCCAAAACTGGTATGCTGTATTTGTTCTCATCTTGGCCACTTGTTATGCTTTGAAATAAAGATTTTTATGCTGACTTTTGAGTACTGACCATTTTTGCTTCTTTGGATATTGGTTTATTTGGTCGTGCACCTGTTCCTCACTTGTGTGGCTTTTGGTTTTTATAATAAGCTTAAAATGGCAAAGATGGGCAGTTAGCCTAGTACTAATTTATGAACCCATGAAACTATCCATATGCCTGTCCAACAGTAAACAAAATTCCGCACAACTATGTTCCCAGTCTGTCATTGTGATCCAGTGACCACAAATTTCTGTCTACAAACCTATCAAATTTGCTGGGCATTGTTTATATTCATATAAGTTTGCTAAGACCTGGAACTCCTTACCTGTGTTGATCAGGTCAATACCCTCCCTCCCATCTTTCAAAACCCCCTCTGAAAGACCCCCTAGCTAAAATCTGGCTCTGTTCTTGCTCAAAACCAGGATAAACTATATCCCTAAATGTGAACAAGTACCTTTTCATGTCTTATGCCTCCTTACTCTCCCGTCATCACTTATTTCCTTCCTCTTCCCTGACTTTTTTTCTAAATATACCACAAGTCTGATTTTCCCCTGACTTTATATTGCAATTCCTGTTTGTATTAACCTAACTTTCCTTTAATTTGTCTATTTTTTTCTAGATATTAAATGATTGTCACATAACTTGTACTGATTCTTAACCAACATTTTAATTTTATGTCTAATTCGGTATAATTACTTAAATTGTAGATGTTTTTATTTTATTTTTGAAGATTGTAAAATAATAATTATTAAAACATTTTGTAATAATTTTAGCTTTCTCCCCAGGCCTCCACTGAAAATAGGTTTCTAGTCAGACTTTTCCAGTAATCAAATATCAATAAATAAATAAATAAAATATGACGTGTCTTAAATTTTATATTTTTTTTAGTGAGAAACCTCTGGGTTCACTCCATTTGTAAGTGCCTGGCTAGGTACATGCAGAAGGGAGCATTGCAATCAATTCTGGGCCTGATAAGGCCAGAGTTCAGTGGCACAATGACTTTCTTTGATCTTGATGCCACTTATAAGTTGAGCCACACAGAAGGATTTCCTTACTACCATAGCTACATGGTGGTCAAAGTTAAGATTACTATCTACCAGTGTCTTTAGGTACCTCAAAACTGAGTCTACCTTTAGAGGTATGCTATCAATATTATAATTTGCAGGAATATCTGATTTACCAAAGGGTATAATTATGCATTTTTTAGCATTTAGTCTCAGACAATGGTTTTGGCATGAGCTTTTTGTCATTTTAGGCCTGTTTGCAGGAGGTCAGCATTGTTTAGGGATTCAATGATTGTTCCCAGCTTACAATCATTGCCGAACTTGGTGAACCAGATGCCCCTAACATTGGCCTTCACTTCAGAGAATTATATAGAAAACAGGAGGGGTTCCAACACTCAGTCTTGTGGGACACCACTAGTAACAGATTTATTATCGCAAGTGGATTTACCTATCTGGAAAACGTCCCATCAGTGAGCCAGTAGGGTATCCATCTGATGATGTAGGAGTTTATGTCTAATGCAGTTAAGTTTATCTATGATACCTGAGGGGGTGATTCTGTCAAAGTTTTGGCCAAGTCCAGATAAGTGGTGTGTACCATTTTAACCTCATCCATGGCTCTGATGACTTTCTCAAAGAAGTCCTCCAGATTAAGCAGGCAAGACCTCCCTCTGACAAAGCAAAATCATGTCTGGTTCAGTGTTTAGAGAGTTCCTATGTTGCTATTGATCAGGTCCATAATAATTCTCTCCATGGCCTTACAGATAAGACTGGTCAAACTTATGGGTCTGTATTTTCCTGGGTTAGTTGATGGGCCCCCTTGTACAGTGGGATGACTGTTGCAGCCCTCCATTCCTCTGTGATAAAGTCTATCTGGAGGCTGTGGTCAAAGTCGGTTTCTAGTTGCCCTGATAGATTCTGTTTAAAGCTATTGAAGAAGCATCCTGCAATGTTGTTGGGACCCATGGAGGCTGCACTACCATTTCTGATGCAGAGGTGGAGCTGTTATCAAGCAGAAGGGAGTAGGCGCTGCCAGACAAGTACTGTACACATGGACAGGTATTCCTGTATATGGCTCATTCACTTCTTACGCAAAGCATGTCTCCAAGCTCCTTTTTTGTACTATTTCCACTGTATCTCTGTGTTGTAGGCCAACAGATTGCTGCCATTATAATCTGGCATGTAGCAATACATGCATGGCTATGGCTTCTATCCCATACATGCTGTATTGCAGCAGATGTACAGATGGCCTTATGCTGCTGGCCAACTTTAGATACTTTCAGCTCCACTTGTATGAGAAGACTGGTATTACAGGTGGGTATGTGCCTGCAGTACCATGGTTGACCTGCTGGTGTGTTATCACACCTCCAGGCATCATGGGAAAAACTGCAGTGGTGCAGCGGTAGCGTTATTACCTCATAGCAAGAGGTACTCCTGTTCGATTCTCGGCTGGAGTGCGTTCTGTGTGGAGCCTGCATGTCCTCCCCGTGGTCGAATGGCATTCAAAAGACATGCGTGAATGGGCATGGCTTTGCTGAAGATTGGGCATTGGGCTGGCACCTTGGCACCATAAAAATCTACTGCCAATCATTAGCAGACCGGAGTTCTGCTGTGGCAACCCTTAACTGGGAAAAGCCAAAAAGACAAACAAACCTCCAGGTATCATGGAAACTGTATTGTATGCTAATACTGAGTCAAGTTCAAGACCATTTAGGTGTTTTCCACCACCAGTTGTAATAACAAAAATTGTGGGAATGATATGCAAACAGACAATAAGAACAATAAAACTATATGATAACATAGAAAGAAGATAAATCAGGACAGCATTAAAATAGAAGTTCCTATAATAATGCTATAAAACTCATAATAGCAATAATAATAATCATCATAAACAAGACAAGTCAAAGCAGAATAAAGGGGGTGGCTAGTAGGCTTAGATGAGTGATGAATATAAAAATGGAATCTAGAAATAAATCACAAGGCAAATGTTAGTTTAAATCAATGTGTTTTTTAGAAACCTCTGGAATCCAATCAGTGCGAAGAATTCCCACAGCCAGTGGAGGAAGTTATTCTAGAGTTTAGGTCTTGAATGCTGAAGCCCTTGGCACCAGAAAAATTCAGGTGCATCATGGGAACCTCATACACCACATGGGAAAGGAATAAAGTCCGCAGAAGTACCTCACAAAGAGGATTCTAGGCCATAAACACTTGTCCTATATGGACAGACTCAAAAAACTCCAACTATTCTCTGTCTCATATCACGTACATAAAGTTGATCTCTGCTTGACTTACAAAGCCATGTCTGACGCAGCTCTGTTAGAAATGCTACATCTGAAGAAATCCCTCCACACCTGAACCTCATTACCACAGTCAACAGAACATGCTGGAGGGACAGGTTCATAACCCAGAGACTGCCCATGCTATGGAACAGACTTCCCATACTGTCAAGGAGAGCACCTCACTGACCCTCTTCAAGAGAAATCTTGATGAGGGGATGGGAAACAGAAAATTCATCCTGGGGATAACTCCAGTGGCTTTACTCGACAGAGGCACTGAGAACAAAGGTCGGGTGGCATGATGCCAGGGTAATCCTATGAGCTAGGCTTGTAAAGGCTCCAGGGCCATTAGCCTAGTACACACCTATGAACCTATGACCAAAGTTGGTAATATGTGGCCCAGGTAGTGTAAAGTCAGGTTAACTAGTATTAAGAATCGAAGGGGGCTGTTAATGAACTGGCAAACAATGCAGAGTCTGTAGAATGTGAATAACATATTGGTAAGAAGCGCTACCTATATGTAACTGTGCTGTGGAATTCTGATCCAGCTGCAGGTGATCCACCTCACATTTGGGGAACCCTAGATAAAGGAAGTTGCAATAGTCAAGCAGTGAGAATAGAATCAGCAGGAAGGAGATTGTTGATGTTTTGAACATGGAGCTACGGAAGTAGGAGGACAACAGAACAGAAGAAACTTAGTAAGTGTCAGTATGTTGCAAAAAATCAAGTAATCTCCGTGGTATCCCCGAAGTCTCAAAACAACCCACTAAAGTGTAGTTGGTCCAAAACCAAGACCGTGTAAGAAACCTCTCTGTGTGGAAGATTTTCAGTCCATATATTTCTAGTTAATCACTGCATAGCGATTAACTGGAAATATATGGACTGAAAATCTTCCACACAGAGAAGTTTCTTACACTGTCTTATGTTGTCAAAAGTCACACAAAAATGTCTCAATGTCTCACTTTCCTCACAGAGGTCAGCCTTTCACCATTATATAGCATCATATCATTAGTGTAGCTCTCCCAAAGGAAGCACAAACAGAGAGAACAGAAGTGGTCCCATAATGGAACCCTGTGAAGTAACAGAAGACAGGATGAGCTGATGAGACATTTATCCCTGACAAAATCCTTTGCAGTACAACATGTAAAGTTGGAGGCAAACCAGTCACAGACAGCATCAGTTATACTCCCCAGTAGGTTGAAAGTCAAGTCAAGGAGAATGTTGTGGTCTACTGTGTGTCAAGTGCAGAAAGGAGATGAAAAGAAGAGCAGGACAGAGTAACACTATATTCTTTACTATTAAGAGGTCACTCAGAACCTGTGCAAAGGACATTTCAGTACTGTGCCTTGTGCAGAAATCAGACTTTAAAGGTTCATAAATATTGTATTCGGTAAGCTCATTTCCCCATTTGTTGATTGCTTGCTGCACTGGGGTTGTAATCTTTCACTCTGCAGTATTGCATCCCCCTTATTAGTCTCCCTCACCCTAGGCACCATTTTTCCAGATAACTCATTTTCTGGGTCATGAGTTCTCCTTCACTGGTGAAGCAATTTCTGTGAGGGACCAACTGGAGTGCCACCATAGCTATTTTGTGAACATAGTTTGCTGCTGGATGTGTTGGCCATACTCTGACTGTGCAGTGTCATTATCTTGAGTCTCCACCTGGCATGAGGTACAGCTACTGTACTGACTCCAGCAAGGGCCTTAGGATGTTAATGCCTCCAGGCCAAAACAAAAAAAAACACTGGTCCAGCCTCCGCTCATAGCCGTGACTGCTCAAAATGGTGAAGACAGCAGCTTCCACCAATCACTTCCCACCATTTCCCATAGGACAGGTACTCCTATCCTCCTTGCAGGCACTGTTAGGCAACCAAGATGCTAATCACACTAAAGTTGCCTGATGTCATTGTCAGAGCTTTTTCTCTCTGTGCTACTGGGCTTACTGGTATTCTGTAAGTCTTGATTCTTTGCAAATAAAAGGATGGATAGACAAGTGGCAGCAGTTGTCCAAGTAACCAGGGTCAAGACTGGGGACAGTAATATCTTGTTTATTACATTTGGAAAAGAATTCTTAAAGAGGGGTTGTGACTTGATAAAACAAGGGTCCAAGTGCATCAAGACAGTTCAGGACCAAGTCCTGCAGAATATGGGTCCAAGTTGCAGGTCACAGCTTGCAAACCTGAAATCATGGAAACCAGATCCAAATAACTAACCTCCTCAAACTAATACTAGATCCAAGCTCCAGACTCTATATAAGAACAGCAGTTATTGACTGAGCTTGCTGTGGAAGATAGCCCAGTCCACAATGGGGTTAGCCTGACTACTGAGCAGTGAATTCACGTTCTTCAGGGGAAAATGCCCACAGCTTAGATCACTTAGGATGTCTACCATTCAAAAGAGCATGGATGTATAATTTACTGCAGAAGACCTCACCCTTGGCAGTTATGTCAGGCTACAGTATACAGACCTATAATGTTTCTGAATCCCATTATTTAAATATAGCACAGTAATAATACTAGACTCAGGAGACTCCAGCATGGAATCCAGAGTTTCCTATATAGAATTTCCTGCCTGGTTTGACATCATACTGGGAGAACGATATAAACAAAGTACATGGTAGGATGTTGCAGGATGGCAAAGGCCTCCCACAATACTTGTTGTTGTTTGTCTTTTTCCGGTTAGGGGTCGCCACAGCGAAACTCCGGTCCGCTAATGATTGGCAGTTGTTTTTTATGGTGTTGAGTTGCCAGCCCGACGCCCAACCTTCAACGAAGGCACGCCCATCAACGCATGTCTTTCGAATGCTCACTCGACCGCGGGGAGGACATGCAGACTCCACACAGAAGGCACTCCCAACCCAAGCCGAGAATCGAACGGGAGGACCTCTTGCTGAATCACATAGCATATATAATTTGGGCTACATTTTTATAATCTCAGAGTAGTAGAGTTGTGATACTCCACCATCCTGCTCACACTACTCCAAAATGGTTTCATACCTGAGGGATAGAGTATGCCCAGTTCAGTACTTCACAACTCCAAAGTACATGGTTGCTGGGAATTCCATTGCACAACAGCAGCAGGTAATGAGATTTCTAAGGCATACAATGTTAATCCCTACGACTGGTATCGTGCAAACATACCAACATTTGATGAGACTGTCAAGCTTACCTGAAGTTGTTTGTTGCCATGACTCCAGCTTTATGGTAGCTCTGGCATTACAGGCAGGAAGCCTGTCTGCAGGACAAGGGATGCCATCATATTTCTCAACCTTTTTGCTCAAGAATTCTGGACAAAGCCAAAAATAACAGGGGGGACAAATTCCCACAGTCAAGGAAATGTTTAAGTATTACACTAATTAATTTAACATGTTAATACATTTTGCATCAATTTGCATTTCTGAACAGTAGGAAGCAAGAAATGAATTAGTGGACTACTACCTGCTGTAATCGTTAGTGAGTTACCAGAAAGTCAAACATTTTATGAGGGACAGGGCAAAAATATGAGTCAAAATAAGAAACATTTGAGAGATATGGCTGTTTTATTTTCAGGTGGAGCTGCATGGCCATGAGGCTATCGCACACAGTATCTCAATCTGCAGGCCAGATAAGAGACTGCAGGTATGATAGCACAATCGTAATGCCTACATTCTTCCTGACCACATGAGTAGATGGGTATGCGGGGTCACTAGTACACCATGGAATTCATTCAACATTTTAGCTTGAAGGTCTGTGCAAGCTTTCCTCACAGAAATTCGAAGATGGCTTGTACACCATCAAAGAAGTTGTCCCTAGGCTCACCACCACTCTCAAAAAATGCAGTGTAGCTTCACATGTATGTAGATCTTGCTACTGCAGGCTGTTTGGCTTCCCACCAGTTAATACATGCAGTACCAAGTCTTACATACAGGTAGACCCCCTTTAGGGGGCTCATTCCAATTTAGAATTGCATATCACTGTCAGTAAACTTTGCCAATGTACAGTTGTGAAATGTTTCAGCAAACAACACCTGATTCCCTTTTAGCATATGCTGAATGGGGCCTGATAGATTCCAAACTCTAAAGTGGAGTAACTGGTCATGGGAAGGAATCATAGGACATTCGAGGCTACTGATTATTGTAACCATTACAGCTTGCCAGTTCCCACTCTAGACTGTACCGCCCTTCTCGTGGACAGCTAGGCCATTCAAGCCCAAGGTGAATTTATAAATATCCATCCAATTACAGAGGTCCTATTTACAGGAAAATAATGTATCACACTGATTTATCTTTAGGGTACTTTATTTCAGAGTTAAGGGAGACAGTAAAGAGTTTGTTTCTCCACACTGTGTTTCTGTTAAACCAGGTTTATATCCCTTGTTCTGGTATTTATAGGACTGTGTAATTTCTGAAGTTAGAAAATATCCAGATTAAGCATAGTGTGAGACAAGATCAAGAAAATTTATATAAAGATATTGAGACTAATAGGAAACCTTTTTATAGATACATAAGATGTGGAAGGAGTAAAGACATACAAACTGATAAACTGTGTGCAGATTCTAAAATTTATTCTCAGACACAATAGATTATTGATATATTTACAAAATCTTATGCAAAACAGTTTGGATCCACAACTGGGGTGATCATTTGTCTTAGTGACATCTAGGTAATCCCAGATACTGGAATCAAATTAGATTATATTGAAAAAGAACTGCACAAACTGGATCCAAACAAAGCACAGGGAGGAGACGGAATTAGTAACAATGACCTGAGAAGACTTCAGCAAAAACTTACAGTACCATTATATCTTTTATTCACCAGGTCATATAAATATGGGGAGGTTCCTCAAGATTGGAGACGTGCTTATTAAACCTGTCTTCAAGGGAAAGGGGAGTAGGACAAACTCAGTTATATAGATCTTTTAGTCTACTTTCATGTTGTGGAAACATAATGGCGAAGGTAATATTGGATAAGTTATTGTCAGAACTGGATAGGTTGGGTCTTGAAACCATATATAAGCATGCATATGTTGAAAACAGATCTATTACCACCTGTAACATAATGTTCTATAACAATATAATAACAGCTATGAATGAAAAATTGTGCTGTGATGTAATTTATATAGATTTAACTACAGCATTTGAAAGGGTCATACTTAAAACACTGATCGTTAAATTAGTACAACTAGGTATTGACATACTCTTGATAAGATGAATAGTTGCATGGCTTACAAATAGGAAAGGGTAAGCATTATTCAGCAACTGGACAGGTGAAATTCTTGGTTGCATCCATGGTGTCCCACAGGGCTCTGTCCTAGGCCGTTACTTGTTTAGTTTGCATCTTTCAGACCTATCTTTTTCATGTGAGGCATTCTACAGTCTGTATACAGATGACTAGAAATTGGGTAAACTGATTATATGTGTGACAGATAAGAACTTGACTAAATTGACCATTTGAGCACATGAGAATAATATGCTGATAAATACATCAAAAACTAAGCACATGAGATTTGGGGGACTTAAATTGAAAGGTGAATATTTAATACACTGCACAGTAATTGAAATTGTATACTTATTTAAGGACCTGGGTACATGGGTAGATTCAGTTATGAGTTTTTCTAATCATATCAACCAATTGGTTAATGATAGTTATAGAACTATAGCTTGTATAAAAAGATTTGTAAAGTCTAGGAAGTCAAAAATGACAAAGTAATTGTTTGTTAGTTACATTAGACCCAAACTTGAGTATGGAATAACAATATGGAAACCCTATAAGAAAACAAGCATGAGTAAACTGGAAAGAGTACAATGGAAATGTATCAAGGGCATCCAAGGATGTGAATATTTAAGTTATTATGAGAGACTAAAATATCTGAACTTGCACAATGTCTCTTACAGATATCTAAGAGATCTTTTTTATTTTTATTTTATTTATTTCACATTTGTTAACCGGGTTAATCCAACTGAGTTTGCAAACAGACCCATCTTCAGTGGAGACCTGAGGGAAAAAGCCCCAGTAAACATAAATAAAGATAGTGACAATAAAGAAATATTAAATAATCACAATACAAAATAATTGTAAAAAAGTAAAGGTTATTAACTACTTGCATTGCACTGATAGTAAGCAACTCATTTTCAGTGGAGACCCAAGGGGAAAGAGCCCCAGCAAACATAAGCAAAGATAAACACAGGACAAAAACTATTAAAAAATAACAGTACAAATACAAAATTCATTATAAAGAGAAAAACAAAAGAAAAAATTATGAACATCAAGGCTTGCACTGATAGCAGTGGTCTAAATTTATTACATATAAGCGTAAAACCAAAATGATTGTTGTTCAAAAGAAGGAAAATGTACAGACTGATAGAAAGTTGGGGGGAGATAAATAGTGTGGAGAATGGGAGGGGGGAGAGAAAGGAGGGGGCTGTAGTAGGGCTATAGTAGTAGAGCGGAGGGTTTAGGAGGTTAGTTTAAGCAGAAGTTACTAACAGAGGTTAGTTTAAGCAGAAGTTAATAACAGAGAAAGAAAGTCAGGAGATGCAAAAGGTTATACCGTAAGACAGACTAAGACTATGTGTGGTCAAGGTAACGGCATCTTATTCAAGTATATAGAGAATTTCATGTGTATTTCCTGTGTTGTACTTCCATTACAAACTGCATTTTTGTGAATCTGTGCAGAGCTGATATAGCAGAGAGCTGTATTCTCCTGACTGTGAGCAGTCTGATATTCCAAACTGACAAGTACACTTTTTGCAACTCAGTTTGCACTTTCTTGTATTTATATATTTTCTTTATTATTTATATATTTGCTGAATTGTTTCTGTCCTTTGTTCTTGTCTGCACTTTTGTTTCTCAGGGTAGATCAGAAGCTAGTTTCAGGCGGGGATTGTTGAGCCAGCCCATGTTAGCTGTTAGTCATTGCCTGAGGTGTATTTTCTGTGTTGTACTTCCATTACAAACTGCATTTCTGTGAATCTATGCATAGCCGATATAGCAGAGAGCTGAATTCTCATGACTATGCGTAGTCTGATATTCCAAACTGCCAAGTACACTTTTTGCAATTCAGCTTGCACTGTGCTGTATTTATATATTTGCTTTATTATTTATATATTTGCTGTATTGTTTCTGTCTTTTATTGTTGTCTGCACTGTTTTTTTCCCTGCCCTCCCTCTTAAGTGTTCTTGTAGTCTTAAACTTTGTGGCTTTGGATTTGCCCGCCCCTGCTGTAAATCTGATCTTGGTCGCTGCTCTCAGTCCAATCTCATTTGATCACTCAACATAGTGCAGTGAGATTATTTGGGCAAGACTACCCCCTTGCTTCTTTGACTTTGAACAATTCTGTTTCCTCCCTCTCCACTTAAAAAATGTACATGTTATTCATCTGCTTTTACTGTAATTGTGTTCTTCATACTTTATTACCTTATTTTTGCTGTGTGCTCTTGAGTGTTCAAGTGCTTTTATTCTGCATTTGATACTGCTTGTTAGTAATTAAATGTATCTGTTATTCTAAGCTTTGGTCTTAGCACTTGTGCTTCAGGTGAGTTACTTTACATTTAAGAAGGTTCTTGTGGTCTACACTCTTGTGGACAAACCCTTAACAAAACCTTCTGTCCATAAATTTCTGCATACCATTGCTAGAATCTCCTTGTGTTCTGACTGAGTGTGCTTCTCAAACAATCTGGAAATATAGAGCTGGTTAGTATATTTTTTGGCACTTTTAACTGTTCAGAGTTCTGCACTGTCTTAATTTTTGCTTGACTGAATTATTTATACATTTGCTGGCATTGTTTTATGATACTCTAAGTGCCTCCATTTTTAATTTTTCCTAATTTACTGCTTTCCGCACTTGTTTTTAGTAATTTTTAAATTTAATTGCACTTATTTAAACTGTATTTGCTTTAATATTGCTATATACTCAAGTGTGCGTTTCTTGCCTATCATGTAACTAGTTTAGTCCAGATGCAGATTTGCTGTATCCAGGACTGTTAGTAAGCTTCTGAGTCCCCCCCCCCCCCAGCCTTTCTGTGTTGGAGGGAAGCCTTCTAGTTTATCAGTGGGAGTGGTAAGCACTAGGTAGCCTATCTACCACAGGAGGAGTGGTTTCTGGTCCAGAAATTGTAGTTTATTGGCCATTTGGGCAGTTTTTCCACCCCGTTCAACTTTCTGGTTTAAAAGACCGCATTTGCTTGGTTTTGCACTTGTTTAAGCTCCACGCAGCGGCGCTGATCTGAGGTAAACTATTACTGGTGCCAGAAAGTCTGCTCTTCAGTTTTTCCCTTAGATCTTGCTAGTTCTTTCTCTCTTGCACTTCAAATAGCTTAATCACATTGCACTTCAGCAGGTTTTTGTAGCAATTATTGTAGCACACCTAAGTGCTATCAACACTAGTCATTCTTCATTGAAATAGCTCCAGTACTTAGTAGTTATAACCACCCCTCCTGGCATGATTAAAGGGCAGTTCCCTGTGCTTTCTCCTATTAACCTGGTGCACTTGGGCATTCTGAGGCAGTGTAGCAACTGCCTCATGTACACAGACAACCATCTCCTTTTACCTCCCAATACTTAGCCTTCTGAGAGATGCACTTATATCACCAAACTGGAAGGTATGCACTCTCCAGCCAGGAGCAGACTAGCTGGTCAAAAGGAGAAGGTCAACACCTACACCATACCACATGGAACACATAGCCCTCCAGAACACCCACATCACATCTCTCACATAAAAACAAAAAACACACACCCACCTTCACAGAGGATCTGAATATAAATTTACCCAAACAGCAGAGACCTCCAAGACAGAAACGTACTCAACCACCACAACACATCACAAAGCACAGGACACATAGCTCTCCTCCAGAGTGTGCCCCTCAACCTAAGCCCATAAGGCTAAACACCTTGCCCGATACACTAATCATAGGTGACTCAATAGTGAGGCACACAGATATCCCACTCACTAGGCTGAATAAGGAGAAGGTAACAGTCTGCTGTCTATCGGGTGCCAGAATCCAACACATAACACATGCACTCAGGTCGCGCCACAACAAGTGTCCATGTAGGTGTGAGTGACCTGAGACGCACCTCCGCGGACTACATGAAAAGAGACATGGTGGAGCTCTCGGATTATGTGGCCCAGGTAGGTATGACCCTAGCCCTGAGCAGTATCCTACCGTCACCCAGAATGATACCACAGTACAATCAAAAAACAACTAACTTCAATAATTGGCTAAGCTTCTAGTGTCATTCAAAGGGGATCCAATATCTATCTGCTTGGGATGACATGATTGACAGACCTTGATGCTTTGCCAGAGATGGCCTGCATCTGTCACCCCTGGGTTTCCGGGTACTGGCCAAGGCTCTTGCCACCGCTGTAGTGCCTTTTTAGGCAGTGTTCCAAAGACCAAATTACCACCATAACAGCACTAGCTCGAAGCACCCCTCAAAATGGAGAACACTGACATTTGTGCTGTAACGGAGACATGGTTTAAAGTGGCAGAAAGTAGCCCTGCTCTACCAGGCTATAACTCATTCCACACCTTTCGGCCCCAAAACATGGACCAAAGCTCCAAAGGCATGGTGTCTCCATATTCATAAAGGATATGCACAACTCCAGACTAGTAGCTCAGCATAACACATCTGAGATACAGGTACAGCTAACATTGGATAAGACAGCGATCCAGGTCATAGCCTGCTAAAGGTCCCCAAACATGTCCCTAGACTCTCACTCCACATTCCTAAGCACCCTCTAATCTATCAAGGCCCACACATCACAACCCAATACTCTCATACTAGGAGACTTTGACTACCCCTCCATCAACTGGGAAAACTACTCAAGCACCAATACACTGGCCCATTGCTTTTTGGAATTCATCAATTCCAATGCCTGGGCCAGCTCATTCTGAACCCCACTAGAGGAAGCAACATCCTTGACCTGGTTGTTACTAACATGGGTGACCATTGCTGTACACCAGTAGTCAACCCTCCCTGGTCAGATCCGAGCTTAAATTAATCACCATGGAAATCCACATCTCACCCACACCCCTCGTAAACGTAACCACCTTGAAAAAATTCTTCAAAGCTGACTCTGGGCTCCTAAAAACAGAGGTGGCTAACTTCACAGCACCTATGACAATGGAAAATAGCTGCATGACTGCTGAATCATACACCAGTTGCACTGTATGAACAAGCCATACCCAACAGACCCAAGACACTCTCCTCCAAATAAAGGAAGCTGATATGGTGGTCCCCTGCCATTAATAAACTCTACAACAGAAGGAAGAAACTGTTGCAGAAAGAGGTGAAGTCCCAAGACTGGAAAACTTCCCTTATTAGCCTCGACAAAAAAGTTGAGATCACCATCAAATCCTCTAAAGCCAGTTCTGAAGGCAGAATTGCGGCAGATACTAAAAACAATCACAAAGCCTTCTATAGTTTATTTTATTTTTATTTATTTTACATTTGTTGACCGGGCTAGTCTAACTGGATGCATGTCCATTTCCAGTAGAGGCCTGGGGAGAAAAGCTCCGCGTATTTGTACAGAGTAAATAGATGCCAAAAGAATAGAAGTTATACAGTGTTGTCAAAAAAATATAAGATAATACAAAAGTTTTAACAAATACTGTAGAATAGTAATGCAGTTCTTTAAGGTACAGAGATAACTTTTACTTATATACATATATACATAAAATTTGTGTATTATAGGATATGTTGTTAATTTGTAATAGGTAGTAAATGAAGGAAGGGTGAGAAAAGTGAGTGGGGGGGGGGATTATTCAGGGTTAGTACAGGTGCATAGCCAGTGATTATTGAGATATGGTTTTAGTTGTTTTTTAAAAAGAAAAAGAGAAGTCTGAGCTGTGATATCGGAAGGAAGTTTATTCCATAATTTTCCTACAGAGCTGGAGAATAAGGAGTCACCTGCTGAGTTGTTTGATTTAGTAGTGTTAATCAGCAGTTTGTTTGAGGAACGTAGATTTTTGAGATTGTTATAAGGTGTGATGAGGCTAGAGAGTATAGGAGTGTTGCTAGGTTGATACAGGGTCTTATGAGCTATTGTAAGCTGGTGAAATTGAAGCTGGTTAAGGAATTTTAGCCAATTTAATTGTTTAAGATTAAGGCAGTGATGGGTTCTGAAAGGAGAGCCTGTAGCAAATCTAGCAATATTATTATAAGAAGTTGTTAGTTTCTTGAGGTTGTTTTTTGAGATATTAGTATAAATGGGAGCGGCAATACCCAGCTTTTCTCTTTGTTACTGCACAATGGTACTTCCTACACTGAGCCAACAGATATTGCCAGATTCAGTTCCAACTTTACCCTCCCCCCCCCAAAGGACCAATCACAGTACAGGAAGAATGCCAGGCACCCAGCATTACTGCAGCACAGGTTAAAGCTGCATTGTCCAAGACCAAGAATACAGCTTCCATGGGACCTGATAATATCCCCTGGCTGTGTTCTACATGAACTACAAAGTGAACTGGCACCACATCTGTGCCCTGTTCAGTCACAGCCTCACCTCAGGATTTGTCCCTACCAAATGTTGCACTGCTACAGTCATCCCTCTCCATAAAGGCGGAGTAACTACAGACCTTGGGATTTATCACCCCATTAGCCTAATGAGTCTGATATGTAACACAACGGAGCACTTCATCTTGGACCTGATTAACAAAGATATAGGAAATCTAGACTTAAACTGTAGACCCCACGCAATTTGGCTTTGTGAAAGGGAGATCATGCCTGCTCAACTTGGTTGACTTCTTTGAGTAAATCACCAGGGCTGTGGATGAAGGTAAGGCAGTGCATAGAGTCTACCTTGTTCAGACCAAGGCCTTTGATACCATTCCTCACTCGGGAATTATTGATCAACTCACCAAACTAGGCATCAACCCCTATATCACTAGGTAGTTTGCAAATTGGCTTACAGATAGAACACACAGTGTGAAAGTAGAGGACTCCAAGTCAGACTGCCGACCAGTCACGAGAGGAGTCGCACAGGGTTCGGTCCTGGGTCCTTTCCTATTTGGCATCTACTTCTCAGACATCCAGGCCAACACAAAGAGACTCTGGCTGATCAAGTTCACAGATGACTGCAAGCTGGGAACCATTATTAACTCCCCAAGTGATGCAGTCATTCTGCAGAAAAGCCTCACTAAGCCAATCACTGGTGTCGAAACCATGGCCTTAAGCTTAATGTCAAAACATGCGTCATCATCCCCTTTGGTAAAAACTCAGTTCCCACCAATTACCACATTGATGGGAGCCTACTGAACACTGAAAGTGTTATAACAGATTTGGGGATGCAGGTTGACAGCAACCTCTTCTTCGACCAATACATTGCCACTGTGGTCAGAAAGTCCTTCTATGTGGCACATCTCATTACCAAGGGTTTTGTTTCCAGGAAGAAAGAGGTCATCGTTTCTCTCTACTCTTCCCTTATTAGACCAATCATCGAGTATAATGCCCCATTTTGTATGTACCTCACTAGACACCTGCAACAGCTGGAGAGGCCACTGAAATATCTCACGAAGAGGATCTTAGGCATTAAACGCATGTCCTGCATGGACAGGCTCAAAAGACTCCAGCTCTTCTCTGTCTCATATTACCTACTTAGAGGCGATCTCTGCTTGACTTACAAAGCCATGTCTGACCCAGATCTGTTAGAAGTGCTACAGCTAAAGAAATCCCAATCCCTGTGCATCACACCCCTGTGCATCACACACTCCAGAGACCTCAACCCTATTACCACAATCAACAGAACATGCTGGAGGGACAGGTCCTCACCCAGAGCCTGCCCATGCTCTGGAATAGAATTCCCATACATGTCAAGCAGAGCACCTCACTGTCCCTCTTCAAGAGAAATTTTGATGAGTGGATGGGTAATAGAAAGTTCACCCCGGGGATCACTCCAGTGGCTCTACTTGATAGTGGCACTGGGAACTAACATTGGGTGGCACGATGCCAGGGCATTTATATGGGCTAGGCTTGTAAAGGCTCCAGGGCCATTAGCCTAGTACACACCTATGAACCTATTTAGAGACAACCACCTCTGGGAATGTTTGGGGTTATCAAAAAGTACTAGAGAATCGTCAGACAACCTATCTAGAAGATTCTATAGGAATAAGAAGTGTACTAATTGGTTCTCTGATACAGTAGTTGATGCATGGAACAGACTACCAAATTACATTAAAGCAAGTGCTTGTTTAGATATTATTAAGAACAGCCTTGGCACTTATTATGGGAAAAAGTGTTTTGGTATATTGCCAAGCTAGAAGGGCATTAGTGCCCATGCTTGAAGTATTTGTATGTATGTATGTTGCAGTCTATAAATAATCTAATCAGTGCTGAATACAGAGGTCTGGAGAAATCCAGAAAGAATGGGGGTGGGTGGAGCAAAAGAAAAATAGGGACATAATTTAAATGTTGCTCCTATAAACTTAGAAAGTTGTTAGAAAAGCAGGTTTTGCATCATTATGTATATTCTGAAGGATAGAAAGACTGAAACTCAAATGTCTTTCATTGTTAATATTATTTAGTGACTTCAACCTTCAAAGATTTGCCAAGAAAGCACAAATTTTATGAGGAACAGACTGAAAATTGTGTCTTTCGGCTTTTCCCGGTTAGGGGTCGCCACAGTGGAATTCCGGTCCGCTAATGTTTGGTAGTTGATTTTTACATGCCGAGTTACCAGCCCTGATGCACAACTTTCAATGATATGAGGCATAAATCTGGACATTTTGCAAAAATCTGTACAGTTAAGAGGTATGCCAGGGGGGCAATAACATATTTGGATCTGGATAATATTCCCTTGGTTATCAACTGCTCCAAGTATGATTACTTGATTAATTTTACTACATGGTGATCAAAGGAGGGCTTATAAACCCATGTTCCCCTGTCTATTACTACATTTTCAATACTGAAGGATGGATTTCCTGCAAGATGCAATGATATTGCATTTTTTCACATTTAATTTAATCCATTTCTCAATACACTAGCCATTTATAAGTATAAACCAATTTTCAATACACCAGTCATTTATAAGTTTTTGCTTTAGGGCTTCTATGACAGAGAGTACAATTTTCAGCCATCTGCAGACTTGGGTAGCCATAAGTCTTGATTTTTAGTATGTACAGTAGGTCAGAGAAGTAAGTACCAAACAAAAGCAGTCCCAGCATTGAGTAATGTAGGACACCTCTGGTTACCTCATTTTCTCACATGCTCCCCCTCTGCCCCCCCCACCTTGTAGGTTGTGTGTTTGTCAGTTCGCCAGTTTGCTATCCATATTGCCACATGCATTTAGTAAGTAATTGCATTTAGTTTAGTAATTATGCTAGAATGGTGGAAGGTGTCAAATGCCTTGGCCAAATCAAGGTAGGCTAAATGCACAGTGTGACCACTGTCATAATTTTTTGTTACCTTTTCAAAGAAGTTTACCAGTTTCAATAGACATGGTCTAAAAACAAAATTGCTACCAATGTAACCTGATGAGATTGTTTAATGTATAAGTTGATCAAGTCTGTTGTAATGTGTTTCATGGCCTTGAAAATGAGATTTGTCTGGCTGATGGGCCTATAAACTCTGAGGTCAGTAGCAGTTTATGAAGTGGTATCACCAGTGCTGTATGCCATACTTCTGTGACTGAGTCTATAGTCAGGATCAGGTTAAGTTTATGGGCAGGTTTCAACAGGGCATGTTTAGTACTACTTAACAAATAGCCCAGAATGTTATCTGGTTCCAAGGAGGAAGATGTTCTTAATCTTGAACAGTACATTCAGGACATGTGCTTTAGTGATGATTTTGCGGGTTTGAGAGATACAGGTGTCATACAACTTTGGATAGTCATGTCAGGACTGAAATCTGCACTAAAAGTATTTGCTGGTATACAGGCAATATCCACAGAATATGACTAGTTTTTTCTATTTAGTATAAGTTCTGTACGTTGTTGAATGTTTTTCCTAGATTTCTAACATAACCAAAGAAAGATTTCTAATTGTCCTTTGCTTCAGATGCCAACCTGAGTTCATGGACTGCCTTGGTAGATATAAAAGTCTTTCTTAATATTTTCCTTGACTTGGGTCTTTACACCTGTTGCATATTCTAATGAGCTTTTTTCCTATTATTGTAGATTTTATTTATTTTGACAACTTTCCCATTGTAATATGATCTAGCTGAGACTGCCAGTTTTCTACATTTTATTCATGTGGGTATTTTATTCATGGGGATGCAACTCATTTGTGAATCTATCTGCTAAGGTGATGTTATTGTGAGTGAATTTCAATAACTCAATATAGATTTTGAGTAGATCTGTGTATATTGCTTTGAGGAGGTTGAGTAGATATGTGTATATTGCTTTGGGGGGGGGTAGTTAGCTTGAGGAAAAGGGTTATTAGCTTATGGTCAGACTTAATCAGAGAGGGACTTACTAATGAAGCTCTGCACAATTATGTTACATTTGTAATAGTTTGTCCTCCAGTCAGGCTAGTAACAATTTGGTCCATTGAGCTTTTATTTGTTAGTTTGAACAACTTCTGAGCATATCATATGTTGTATGTTTACGTATTCCAGTCAATGTATGAGTAGTTACAATTTCACAGAATAATGGAGTTCTAGAGAGTTCATCATGATGTTTAGGAACCTGACATGAAATTTCAGGTCATAGAAAGTGTCCTGTAACAGGCAAGAAACTGATAGTTGATTTTATATATAATGTGATTTGGAGTATGACAAGGTCCATTTGTGTCTCTCTGGGAATCAGTCTACAGGTGATATGGTCTCTGACAAATGTGGATACATCACCACAGTTGTCACTTGGTCTGAAGGCATGACAGGTGTTAAATCCAAGTACAGAGGGAGTGCTTTCTGGATATTTAAATCATGTTTCACTGATTACACATATATGGATGCCTTACAAATGCAGGATTGTCTCAAGGTCTGGTAGCTTGTTGCCTAGACTTCTGGCATTCATTAGATAACCTTCATTTGATCCTGTTTTGATACTAATACATTTGGAACATTGGAATGTTTATTAGGTGAACGTTGCCTAAAAAGGCACCATGTGGTGCAGCAAAGGGCTTTAGTCAGTGACCAGAAGCCTATGAACGAAAGGTGCAGACCATCCCTTGCAAACCAGTTAGGACTATCAAGTTTCTTGGTCCATGCTGACAAATACTGGATCCCCTGAAAATGACACCGGTTATTTAGCCAATTGTTTAAGCTTTGTACCAGTCATCAATAAAGGAGAAGCAAGTATTCTGCATAATATCAGGGTCTTGCCTGCATTTGTGAGATGTACACAGAGCACAGTCATATCTCTCTGCATCTCTCTCATAGGGTTGCCCCGGGTCATTCATCCCCACATGCACAACCACCATGTCATAATTATATTTGTTTGGTGCAGGGGGCCTAAATGGTCATTGAGATGAATGAGATTGTGGTACCTGAAAGGTAAGTCATTGTCACACGGTCTTTGAGTGGGAATGTGTGTGTCTCATTATGGACTTACTGATCACAGAAATATTTTTGTTTGTGGAGTGGTCTGGTGTACTGGAATTGAGACTATTTGTCTCACCGTGACTCTTTGTTAAAGGTGATATATTATGTGAGGTGAGGTTTCATTTTGATTTCTGCTTTGACTTGAGTTGTGATTGGTCCTCAGTTTAAATATATTGAATGGATGGGAAAGGGTGTTTTATCTGATGAAGGGCACAGCCCGAAAGCGCTAATCATTTTTTGAAAAGTTCATGCTGAATTTTTATTGTTTTGTCAACTTATAAACAAAGATATGGCATCTAAAACCAAGGAAGCCATTGTCAAACTGTATTCGCCATTCATGAGACCTGTCATTGAGTACAGTGCCTCTTTGGTATGTACCTAACCAGGCATATCCAACGATTCGAATGTCCACAGAAGTTCCTCATTAAAAGAATACAGGGCATAAGTAAAATGTCCTATGCAGACTGTCTCAAAGCCCTATCCCTGTATTCTGTTTCCTACAGGCTTTTGAGGGGACATCAATGCCTGGTATACAGGGCATTGTCAGACCCCACCCTGATGGACCTCCTGCATATCCACAAAATAAACATCACCAGAATTATCTGTTCTAAGGACTTAAACCTTGCCTGTGATATAAATAGGACCTGCTGGAGAAACAACTATGTACTACCTTATCTCTGGAACAGGCTCCACATCCATGTGAAGCAGAACTCCTCCCTAACCCAGTTCAAGAGCAACTTGGACGGGGAACAGGAAATTCATCTCTGGTATGGAACCTATGTCTCTAATGGACACAGGCAACCTGTAAATGGTTCATCTCCAATGCCCTTGCTTGTAAATGTTTCATCTCCCAAGCCCCCCCCCCCCCTTACACTTATCAAGGGTATCAGAACTTGTCAGAGATTTGTGATGCATGGCTAGGCTGGCAAAGGCCCTTGTGGTCATTAGCCTAGTTACTAGTAAACAACTATGAACCCATGGAAAAAAAAAAGTATAGTAAGAAAAGCGCCTGGGAGGATGTCTACTCTTCCAGTAATATCTCAACTTAAGTACTGAATTTTATGTTTTAGGAAAATACCTGCTTATTTTGATAAAACTAAACAGTTAGTAAGTAATTGCTTTTCAATGACACAGAGCATGCTTGCTAAAATGCTATATGGATAAATAAGCCTTTTACTGTTCATTTTGAACATGGCTATTTCTTTTAGCAATATTTTATATTCTATGTTACATATCAAGCCATGTCAATAGCTTGTCTCATCATTTAAATGACTTTTTAATGTCCCTTGATCAAATAACAGTGCCACTGTCACGTTTAGACATGATAAACATACATCAATGTGCCTTGTCACATTTACCTCTTTACCAGATATGTGTGTTACTACACATTACAAAAGTCATGCTATTAAGTGCTGCAGTTCTACATACAACATGTATTATCCATGGTTATAGTGGGAAAGTAACTTTCTGACTTTTGCTTGGAAATTACTTTCTGTAAGAGAGATATTTTACAGGAATTATATTATGTATGTTCCTTGCTAGAGTTGTGCTTGTCTTTTTGATTCCAGTCTATGCTATAAGCAATAATATCGCCATCCCATTTTATTAATGAATGCAGACCTGAAAAATCTTTTGTCTGTCTCCCCTGCCATATCACAAATTACTCTAGTTCAATTCTTTTATTAGAGTCTCCAACACTTTTGAGAAAATGCAAAACAAAGTTATTGTGGTAATGAGGTATGGCTGTATTTTTACTTACATATTCATTTTTTCTCCCCATGTTTAACATACCTATGATATATGTCTCATTATTTATAAACCTTAAAAGATTGCTACAATGACCAAAGCTGCAGTCACTGGTGATGGTGTACAATAAAACATATTATTTTGTTTACAACAACAGGATCATTCTGCATTAATCTAATGTATTAGAAATATGAATTACAAATATTTCTTTAAGGAAACACCCGTTAAGTGACTGTCATCCTTTTCCATGATTCAAAATACAGCATGACAATGATTCATGATTTGACTGCTAGTGGTAATATGGCATGTTATGAACGATATAAGAGAGAAACACGAAATAAATCATACATGACCAGAATTCATTTGTTGGTTTCTTTAGTAACTTGCCATTGTTTGTGTTAACTAATATGAAATTTGATAATTTTATGGCCTTAAAAAATTTGCAAAGAAGCCATTCAAGTGTGAGCAAAATTGCAGAGCACTATAATTTCATTCACTTATCTAATGAATCACCCTACACGTCGGTATTCATTGCATGTCATGTTGCCTAACAGAAATTATGCAAGTGATTTTGTGGGCATTTTTTGTCTCAGATCAAAATGTGAAATGATTATAAATTCTAATAAAATGCATTGTGACGGATATCGACAAGCAGAGATTCACTCCAGTTACGGTGGTGAAGAAATGCTGTCTCACAGTGTATGTCCCATGTTATGACACAAAATAAGTGTTTAACTGATGATAAATCATCTCCTGAAAGACTTCTAGCTTTTCCTTATCTAGTGCAAGACTACCCTCTAGTGGAAAAAAGACATCATCCCCAGCAGTGAAATTTTTTTCATACCTCTCAACTTCCTAACACAGGAAATATTAAATAATGGAGGGACAAATAACCAAAAATAGGGACAGATTTTAAATATTCCTCTTATAAACTTAGAATGTTGTTAAAACAACAAGTTTTGTGTTTGCTTGCATTTTCTGAAGTATATGATGTCTGAAATTCAAATGTATGTCATTATTTAGTGACTTCAATCCTCTGGAGTTTGCCAGAAAAACATACATTTTCAGAGAAGCAGACCAAAAATATGAGAAAAAAATCTGGACATTCTGCAGAAATCTGGACAGTTGAAGGGTATGTCTTCTGTGTGGCATGTGCGCATGAGTGTGCGTGCATGTATGTGTGTGTGTGTGTGTGTGTGTGTGTGTGTTTGTGAGAGAGAGAGAGTTTGAGACAGAGTAAGAGCGATGTGTGAGTGAATGCAGGTATGAATGAGGAAGTGAGTGTGTGCGAGAGATCGGGAGAGTTGAGAGCGATGTGTGAGCGAATGCATGTATGAATGAGGAAATAACTGTGTGTGAGAGAGAGAGAGCAATGTGTGAGTAAATGCAGGTATGAATGAGAAAGTGACTCCGTGTGTGAGAGAGAGTGAAGAGTAAGAGTGATGTGTGAGGGAATGCAGGTGTGACAAAGAGAAATACTGCCAGCCTAGCTAGCTGGAATTTTGTAAATAATTGTATGTCATTTGTGAATATTAATATGATTTATATAGAAATGTCACAAAAAGAAATATTGCCAGCCGATCGAGCAAGAATTTTGTAAATAGCTATATGTTATTTGTGAATACCAGCATGATGCAATTGCTTGTGTTAGTACTATATTAGAACTGTATGCTTTGGGTATATCAAACTGCTGAACCAGAAGAGATATTTTTAAAGTACTGAGCAGAAATGTATATGCAAAATTGTAACAGTTTATATATATATATATATATATATATATATATATATATATATATATATATATATATAGCTGGACCATAAACAAAATATGTTATCTCTCAGTTTCAGTGCAGTAGCAGGCACAATGTCTACAGCTAGAAGTTCATAGGATGATAAGATCATAGGAAGTTACTAGGTTATTGGCCCTGAGGCCCTTGTCTTGAAAGGGAAGTAATCACTAGCTCTGAGATGTAGAAGTGTTTTATTGTTTTATGACTTCCAAGATCTACAAAGATCTGAGAGATATGTATTTTTCACAGGAGGAAACCAGCCCCAGACTGACTGTGATCTCTGTGTGCTCTTAAAGGGAAATTACACTTTACTATGTGTGCACTTGTCATCCTCCCAGTGAGTACATTACGCACTGTTGCCAGTGGTGAAAATTGAAGCTCCTTTATTACATGGCTAGTGTAGGGGCATCACATATTACCAAAACCCCCTCAGCTAGACAGAAATTCCTAGAACTACGCAATAGAGTCAAAAAGCTAATAAAACAGGACAAATCCCAATACTACCAGTCTGCCCTAGACTCCTCACAACACAGCCCCAATTCTGGTCCTCCATAAACTCCATCCTCCACCCAGGTAAAGTCAGTACCCCTCCTCCTAGCATCCCTCACTCCTCAGAAAATATTGCTACCTCATTCAACACACACTTCACCCAAACCATACTATCACTAGCTAAACAACACAACCCCCCTCCCCTCTAACCCACACCTTCAACTAGTAATCTCCCCACTGCCTTCTCTTTTTCTCCTGTACCTACCTACAACATAAAAATACTCTTAACTAAACTTAAACCCATCAAATTAGCAGCAGACAGCCTCCCAAGTGAATACCTACAAATCGCAGCTGATGCTCTGGCCTACCCAGTATCCATCTTGATTAACCGATCTCTGTCAGAAAGTTACGTTCCCACACTGTGGAAAGTATCATATAATTCCCCTCCACAAAGGCGGACCCTCCACAGAACTAACCAATTACCGCCCCATAGCTATTCTCTCTCCACTCTCCAAAATACTAGAGAGATGCATACACTCTCAGGTCTCAGACTACCTCCTTACTAACAGCCTCCTTTCCAGTACTCAGCATGGTTTCCAACCAAACCATAGCAGCACCACTGCCTTACTCTCATTTACTAACACTATCCTTCAGCATAAAAACAATGGCTATCTCTCCTGTGCTACTTTCCTAGACCTATCTAAAGCATTTGACATGGTCCCACACAAACAACTTATCTCTGTCCTCAATAACCTATCCTTCTCACAATCGGTCACCAACTGGTTTCAGAGTTACCTGTCTGACCGCCAACAATCCGTTGTATGGCAGAATGACATATCTCCCCAACACCCTGTCTCCATAGGGGTTCCCCAAGGATCCATCCTTGGACCCCTACTCTTCTCTATTTACACCAATAATCTAGCCTCTGCCACCAAACATGGCACACTCATACCAACTCAACTCAACCGACTCAACCATCATCTGCTCAGCCCAGTCCCTACCAAAACTGCAAAAAGTCACACAGGAAGCCTTTTCCTCTGTTGAAACATGGTTATTCGATGCCCGATTAATACTCAACCCAAACAAAACTAAACTACTCATCTTCCAACCCACCAAGCATACTCAAAACAACTCTCACTTTAACATCACGGCAAAAGACACCACTACTATATACCCAACTGAACACTCCAAATTGCTAGGAGTGGAAATAGACAATAAACTAAAATTTGACATTCCCATATCCATGACTATAAAAAAAGTCCACCAAAAACTAGGAGCGTTATTCAGAAATAAGCAATTTCTCACCAAAGCAGCAAAGATTTCAATAGCAAATTCCCACCTTATCTCCACCCTACTTTATGCCTCTCCAATATATACCAACCTAAGGCAATGTGATCTAAACAAGCTAGAGACCTGCTACAACAAAATCGCCAAATTCGCCACAGGGGCATCCTACCGTAGTCACCACTGTCTCTCACTTGCTGAACTGGGCTGGCTTGAACTCCCTCACCTCCTTCAGTGGTATCAACTCTCACTCGCCCACAAACTAGTAAACCATCCACTAAATGTCCCATCCCTCCAGAATCTACTCCAACCCTATCGCACCACCAAACCACTAAGATCCAGCAGCAAAAATCACTTGCGGATCACTAAAGCCAATAACTCTGCTGGTGAAGCACTATTCTCTTGCGCCATAGCCAAATTATGGAACTCACTCCCACCCACAATTACCTCCATACCATCATGCACCCACTTCAAAACTTTGCTAAAAGTGCAACCAAAAACATGCTTGCTATGCCCATGCAACTCCCACTCTAATATCATCCACCCCATCCAACCACTACCTTTCTTTCTACTCCACTAACTACCTTGATTATAGCAAGCTCAGATGCTCATAAGCCAGTACTTATTATACAGCACGAACTACTTCTTCTTGTAACATTTGTTAATGTCTGTTATGCACTTCACAGATAAAGATTCTAGTTGTCTACTGATGTACTATGTTCTTCATCTGTAAATATGTTGTAAGTAATTGCTATGTAAATTGTTAATCACTATGTAATCCAATGTAAATACTGTCTGTTTATTTTAACTGTGGAGCTTTTCTCCGTAGGCCTCCACTGAAAATGGACCTACATCCAGTCGGACACTCCCAGTCAACAAATTTAAATAAATAAATAAATAAATAATATTAATTGTTTGGCAGTGGTGAGATATCCACATCACATATTAACTGGCTTGTAGTGGCGTGGATATTGAATTCCTGTAGCCAGTAAATGATGGTCACTAGGGAAGGTGTTTGTACTATCAGCCACACAGTGAACATTCAGAGATTTATATCACAATTGTTTTAATTTTTTTTTGTTAGCTTAGATTAGTCAGGGAGAGCAGGCAAGCATGTCAGCAGAGGAGTATGGCAAGCTGACAAGGAGACAGTTAGCTGAGATCTGCCAGGCTAAAGGACTGGTGCATGCCAACCTGACTAATGCAGAAATTATTGCAGCCAGCTGCATCACGGACCATCAGTCTGGAGGACAGTCAGACTGGCTTTGGGAAGGTACAACTCTCAGAAAATGGACAGTTCAGTCTTCCCACATCTGGAGTTAAAGAGACTGTAACTGTAGGCCAAATGGTTGGAAATAAAATCAGCAGAGAGACTGCGGCAGGAGAAACAAATGGAATTAGAAGCAGCAGAGAGACTGAGACCTCTGGAAGCTGAAGAAAATGAGAGGCAGAGGCAACATGAAAAGGAGATGCTGACTCTGCCAGGGTCATAGAGGTAATGGGGAAGGGAGTAACCAAACACCAGAAGCAACAAACGTCAGTAAACGTCTTCCACAATTTACAGAGGGAGATAATTTTGATAGTTTCATTCATATGTTTGAAAGGGTATGTAAACAGTATAATGTTGACCAAGCGCTCTTGGCATGGTTCTTGACCCCCTTACTACACGGTAAAGCTGCAACTGCTATTTCTAAATTGTCTGATACCGATTGCTTAAATTATAATATTGTAAAAAACTGTCTTTTAGAATGTTTTAAATTAACACCTGAAGCTTACAGGAAAAATTTTGAGAGCATAGACGCAAGGCAGATGAAAGTGTGTGTGAATATATTTTTGAACTAAGCACTTATTTTCATAGGTGGGTGAGTGGATGTCAGGTCACCACTTTTGAAGGCTTGCAGACCTTTTGGTGAGGGAACAAGCCCTTAGCACTTTGCCTGAGGACATGAGAATCTCGTTAGCTGATAGACAATGCAATACTGCAGATGAGATGGGAAAGAAGGGAGACCAATACCTAGCAAGCAGGGCATCACTACACAGGAAAGGGACACACAGTGCTGCTCATGGGTCACAGGGAACCCATGGTTGGCAGCCCAGACTGCCCCAACAGAGGGTCTATATCACATAACCTAAAAGGGACAATATCGAACGGCTGAAATATCGAATATGCCATTCATCAAAATGTTTTTTGTGAGATTGCGGTACAGTGAGGATCAGAAAATTTGTCCTTTCCTCACTGTAGTGCGATCTCGGAATGGGTAGATATAATTAGTGGGAATGGCTTCAATGAACGGCATATTCGATATTTCAGACATTCGATATTTTCACATTTCGATAATGTGATATAGACGCCCCAACAGAGTCTGCCAGTAGCAAGAAAAGCCACTAGTCCAGGTACATGTCAAGAGCCAAGGGTTAAATGTTTTAAATGAAACCAGTGGGGCCATGTAGCATATAAGTCCATGGAGGCAAGGTGGGGAACAAATGTTGGGAGAGCCAGTAAGTGGGAATGACAAAATGCCAGCAGTAAGTTGTCTCAAGCCAACAAGGGTACCAAACTGCCACAAGAGGTTATATCTTATCTTAGTCAATTGGCAACAGGCCACTGGTAAGGGAGACATAACCTCTGACCTAACCATTGTGAAACCTGCAATGGTTACAGAGGAACACTACTTGCTTGGGCAGTCTACTCCAGTCAGAGCTTTAGGAGAGACCCAGTTCCAAATACCTTTGGCTAAGGTTCACCTTGACTGGGAGAGTGGAAAAGGAAGCCAGCAAGTCGGTGTGTTTGAGGATTTGCATGCAGATGTCCTGATAGGGAATGATTTTGATAATGCAGCACCTTGTGTGCATGCAGTTAGGCCTGGAGACAAGCATGTGGGTCTGGTAGCCTGGGAGAGACCCAGACAGACTGCAGACTTGAAGCCAGGACTGATGTGGTGGTTACTTCAGAGAGAGAGCTGCCTGTAGCAGTGAGACTGAAGGTGAGTCACAGCTGCTTGTGGGTACTGATGTTCCCTTGGACAGAGTGACTGCAAGGGCAGAGGTGAGAAGTAGCACCTAGGCTGACAGTGAGGCACCGCTGTCAGAAAATTCCCAACTTCCTGTAGAAGAGGAGCTGGGAAGGGTTACAAGGTCTGAGGGAGGTAGCTAGTGAGGCACCTGATTCTCAAGGGAAGGGGGAATCTGTATACTGGGACAAAGGGTTACTGTATAGAGAGTGGAACCCAGTGGGAGGGCTTGAGGATGAGAGAATAGAGCAGTTACTAGTGCCCAGAGCCTACTGTGTGGCACTTCTAGCCATAGCCCATGATATTCCCATTGCAGGTCACATGGGCATAAAATGTACAAAGAGACGTATTTTGCAGAACTTTTATTGTCCTGGGATTTCCAGAGATGTAACAGGGTACTGCAAGATCTGTGAGCAGTGCTAAATGGTAAGCAATGCAGGAGACAAGGTGAAAGCTCCTCTGATGCCTTTGCCTGTGATTGAGGAGCCATTTCAGAGGGTAGCTATGGATATTGTGGGTCTTCTGAGTACACCAAGTTCCACTGGGAAAAAGTATAAACTAGTGGTAGTAGATTATGCTACCAGATACCCTGAAGTGGTGTGTCTGTCCTCCATTGAGGCAGAAAAGGTGGTAAATGCTTTGTTAGAGATTTTCAGCAGGGTAGGTGTCCCAAAGGAAATAGTGACTGACAGAGGTGCCAATTTTATGTCAGACCTACTGGTTTGTCTGTAGCACCTAAAGACCACCTCCTTCCATCCCTAGACAAATGGTCTTATTGAGAGGTTAAACTCTACACTCAAGGCCATGCTACTTGCATTTGCAGACCAGTTTAAAAAGGAGTGGGACAACTATTTACTATTATACTGTTATTGTCTTTGTCTTGACCTTTTATGTTGTTGTAATTTGTGGAGCTTTTCTCCCAGGGCCTCCACTGAAAATGGACATATATCCAGCTGGACTAGCCCGGTCAACAAATGTAAAATAAATAAAAATAAATAAAAATATTTGCCCCATCTATTGTTTGCTTACAGAGAGGTGTCCCAGGAATCCACAGGTGTTTCACCCTTCGAGTTGCAGTGTGGGCATAGGGTGAGGAGTCCTCTAGATTTGATTCAAGATGAATGGGAGGGTGATTGTGAATCCCACAAGGAGTCTGCTGTGGCATATGTCCTAAACTTCAGGACAAGGCTCAAAGAACTCATGGGCTTGGCCCAGGAGAACCTGACAGAAGCCCAACCACTGCAAAAGGTCTGTTATGATAGGAATGCTCAAGCTACAGAGTATGCTGTAGTGCAGCAGGTAATGGTTCTCATTCCTGTCAGACACAACAAGCTGCAGGCAGGTTGGGAGGGACCCTTCAAGGTGGTAAGGAAGGTCAGTGATGTTAACTATATGGTAGAACTGCTATTTTATTGTACCATGTTAACATGATAAAAGCTTATCATGATAGAGAGGCCCTTGTGCTGAGCATTTACAGTGGATGTCAGGGGGAGTCTGAGGTGGATCTGGTGACTGAGCTCCTCAGTGAGGCTCGGACTGACACCTCAGTGGAAGGGGTAGCAATATCCCAGCAGCTCTCCCCTACCCAGGTATGAGAAATCTAAGCAGAGTTACAAGTTTGGAGACATGTTCACTGGGAAACCAAGGTGCAGACCTTGAGGGAGGAGATACTGGAATGTTGGAACTAGGGGTAATTCAGGAGATCAGCAGTGCCTTGGCCTTCCCAGTGGTGCTGGTACCAAAGAAGGATGGCAGCCCCAGGTTCTGTGTGGACTACAGAAAATTGAATAGTCACACCGAGTCAGATGCTTACCCTATGTCTAGGAAAAATGAAGCCCTAGATCAGCTGAGTGGGGCTAAGTATCTTACCACTATTGATCTTACCAATGGATACTGGTAGGTGCCCCTGACTCCCAGTGCTGTAGAGAGGTCAGCCTTTGTGACTCCTTTCGACTTGTATACGTTCACAAAGATGGGCTTTGGGATGAAAAATGCCCCAGCAACTTTCCAGAGGCTGGTAGATTATATCCTAGTAGGAGAAGGAGATTTCACCCTTGCTTACCTGGATTATATTGCCATCTACAGCTATTCCTAGCACGAGCACCTCTAGCATGTCAAGGAGGTGCTAGGCAGACTACAAAGGGCAGGGTTGACCATTAAGCCAAGCAAGTGTCAGGTGAGTATGGCAGAGGTCTCCTACCTGGAACATAGAGTGGGGAGTGGAAAGATCAGGCCAGAACCTGCCAAAGTGGAAGCCATTCAGGCATGGCCTGCCCCTGTTACCAAAAAGCAGGTGAGGGCATTCCAAGGGACAGCAGGGTGCTACATAAAGTTTGTCTCCAATTATAATACCATAGCTGCTCCCTTCACAGACCTAGACAAGGAAAAACAAGCCAGATAAAGTAGTGTGGGCTGCAGCATGTGAGCAGGCATTTCAGAAGCTTAAAGGAGGTTTGAGAGAACCACCCTGTGTTAGACAGTCCAGATTACAGCAAACAATTTGTTGTGCAGGTGCAGTGGGGGCTGTAATCAGCCAGGTTTTTTCAGAGGGAGAAGAACACCCATTGATATATCTCAGCCATAGTCTCCAACACAGGGAGGAATGCTATGCAGCTGTAGAAAAAGAATGTCTAGCTATAGTGAGAGCACTGCAGAAACTTCATCCTTATCTGTATTGAAGGAAATTCACTGTAGTTACAGACCACAATCCCTTAACATCGTTACATCGAACAAGCCAGAAAAATGCCATGTTACTAAGTTGGAGCCTAGGGTTGTAGGTATATGATATGACAGTGCAGCACCACAGTGGGGTTAGCAATGCCAACGCACATGGGCTCTCAAGACAGGGAATGGGGTGAGGTATTCCCAGATAGTCAACCCTCCCAAGCAGTTTCTCAAGGGTCACTTGAAAAACTAGTTTGAATTTTTGGTGGGGGAAGAAGTGTGACAAAGGGAAATATCGTCAACCCAGCTAGCTGGAACTTTGTAAGTAATCATATGCATTTGTGAATACTAATATGATTTATACAGAAATATTACAAAAGGAAATATTGCCAGCTCACCTATCTGGAATTTTGTAAATAGTTATATGTCATTTGAGAATATTAATATGATTTATATAGAAATGTAGCAAAAGGGACACTGCCAGCCCAGATATCTGGAATTTTGTAAATAGTTATATGTTATTTGTGAATATCAGCAGGATGCAATTGCTTGTGTTAGTACTATATTAAAACTGTATGTTTTGGGTATATCAAACTGCTGGACCAGAAGAGATATTTTTAAAGTACTGAGTAGAAATGTATATGCACTATTGTAACAGTTTATATATATATCTATATATATATATATATATATATATATATATATATATATATATATATATATATATATATAAATTTTTTAATAGGAGAATAACCTGGAAAACTTAAGAATAGTTGGTTAAGTTACTTGATAGCTGGGTCATAAACAAAATATATTATTTCTCAGTTTTAGTGCAGTAGAAGAATGTCTAGAGCTAGAAGTTGTTTGTATTATTCTGAAAGAGAAGTAATTACTAGGTTTGAGATGTAGAAGTATTTTATTGTTTTATGACTTTCAGGATCTGCAAAGATCAGCCTCAAACTGACTGTGATCTCTGTGTGCTCTTAAGGGAAATTGCACTTTACTGTGTGTGTACTTGTCATCCTCCCAGTGTGTACATTCCCCAGTGTTGCCAGTGGTGAGGAATGAGGCTCCTTGATTACTGGGCCAGTGTAGGGGTATACCAGCAGGTAGGAATGAGGAAGTGACTGTGTGTAAGAGAGAATGGGAGAGTGAGAGTGATGTGTGAGTGAATGTAGGTATGAATGAGGAAGTGACTGTGTGAGAGATCAGCAGAGTGAGAGTGATGTGGGAGTGAATGCAGGTATGAATGAGGAAGTGACTGTGTGAGAGATTGGGAGAGTGTGAGAGCGATGTGTGAGTGAATGCTGGTATGAATGAGAAAGAGGCTGTGTGCAAGAAAGAGAGTGAAGAGTGAGAGCAAATGAGCGATCCCCTGGCAGCAGTTAAGAGGTGGGTGGTTGCATAATGGGAGGGGGTTAGTTATGGAATATGTAGGTAAAGTAGGGTTAAGAGTGTGTGCATGTGTGCGTGTGTATGTCATACCTCTAAGTCTTTTAGAGCAAGAAATTTTGGAGAAATTCATAAATAAAAGTGGGACAAATGCCCAAACGTAGAGACAATTGTAATAAATATTACTCTTACAAACTTAGAAAGTTGATAGAATAACAGGTTTTGCATTAGCAATAATTTTCTGAAGGGTATGAATTCTGCAACTCATATGTTTGCCATTATTTTCAAACTTCCATTTTTAATGATTTACCATTAATTTTACTAAACAACCACAATTTAATGAAAAATGGACCAAAAATATGAGGCAAAAATCTGGACATTCTGAGAAAATCTGTACAGTTGAGAGGTATGGAAAAGTCCTCATAAACACTGCATTTAATAACAAGATGTTTTAAACCAGCTTTTCTGTTAGGACATAAGGAAGCATAGCTAGAGATTACAGTATTATGTTTAAGATTTTTTTTTTTGTTTTATATGCAAAGAAAAGTAAAATGCATACTAGACTGAACAAACATTTGACTAAGTGACATTTAATAAGAACCATATGTACATGTTTTGACTTACATAGAAATTTGACTTAAGAACAGACTGAAAAACAGATCTCGTCCTTAACTGCACATAAAATGCAGTGAAGAAAACAAAAAAACATTTGTAAATATAAAACATCAGAAAATAGCTCAAGATTTTTTTAAATGTCCTAGAAAAATTTAGTTATTTATAGTAGATAATAATATCCTCTAGTGTGCCGCTTCCCACAAGGTGGTTTCAGGATTATAACAAGAAAAATAAAGGAGATGTGCTGGAGATGTGAAAAATAAAGGAGATCTGCTGGAGATGTGACTCCATTGCTGGTATGCATACAGATAGATCTGCAAGTCAATGAAGCTGTGCGTGAACCTGTTACCATAAGATCAGTTTTTTAACTATTCCAATTTTAGTCATCTGAATCACTAGTGTCTTGATCAAGAACAGCTGACATTTAACTAAAAGTACACAGTTATTGTACATACATATGTATGTATGCATGCATGTAAGCATGGATTATAGGAGATTACTAGGCTATTGACCCAGAGGTCATTTTAAGCCTGGCCGTTTCATCCCAAAGTATCTGTTTATTATTTGTTAACTATGTAGGTACATTGTTCTGAAGACCTTTTCAGGTATGACCTGGGCAATATAGGAAAGAATATAATACATATAGCCAAGACCACAAAAATGTTTAACAACAGACAATTGAACAGAAACATGGAAATAGAATTTAACATAACAGATATAAGCTATAAGCAATATGATACTAAGGCAGTATGCCATTTGGCATAATGGTTAGTGTTTACATCAGAGACACAAATACAGGCCTTGATTCTCCCCTTGAGAGGCATGGCTAGGCTTAAAAGGGCCCCCTGGGTCATTAGCTTAGTAATATTCTATGAGCTTGGTTAATATAAATTAATGTCAAAATGCTGTATTCTGGTATAATACAGTGAACTGCAGAAGCTAATGATATACAGAAGGAGCAAAATAATGAAGAAAGTGACTGAGGGCAGGGGATGAGACCCTTCCGACAGGAGGAAATTGCTAATGAAAAATTAATATCGAGAAGGCAAAATTGAAACTCTGTAACTGGAAAATAAAGGGAGAGAAGAAAACAAAAAATACTGCCCCCTGATGCTTCTGCTACTTTCAAGGCTGGATTCTTAAAGGCTCAGGGCAGCACAACTGACAGCCTTTGATGTCCAGCAATGTTACTCTATTTCCCAATTACAATCTATCTACTAGGGAAGACATAATACCTTATGATTCTCACCTTTGAAGGCAAAATTGGCTAGGTTTAAAGTGGCCAGTAAGGGCAGCTAGCCACTTATGAATCTGACATATCTCCGTGCAATGCTAATATGTCAGATGTATTGAGATCCCACTATATGAGGAGCAGGTAATGGGACTCAGAATCATTCTGTGGAAATAAATCTTATTAGCCATCCTGTACATAGCTGGTACACTGCTTAGGTTACTATGCACCACTGGAGTCTATGTGAAGATGACTGTCACCACAACACCACCTGTAGTTTGTTACTGGTATTGCAAGCATTTATCCTACTGCAAACAAATGAAACAAACAGTCTCTGTGGTGTTCCTCGAATTCTCACACACCCAGTAAGTTGATATATTGGGTCCAAAACAAATAATGAGGAAACTGCTCTCTGTGGAAGATGTAAGTAAGATTTCTTAGAGTTCAGGCACCTAATAAAAAACATACTGTGAATATCCAACCTAATAACAAGTGGTAGAAATACTTTCTTTAAAACTTTACACGTATAAATCAACTAATGAAAGTATGGCAGCACAAGCTGGTTCAAGTCGAATGTTCTAAACACACAAGCAAGCGATCCAAATAATAGTTGAAAAAAACAGAATAAAGTGTAGAAACTCACCATTCCATTTTTATACCTGTTTAAAAGCATGGGAGTGCTTTATTAGGGTAGCTGTGTTGTAAAAGACAATTAGCATGTTTACTAGCTAAATGCCCCTTCCCCCATACCATTGTGATATTTGACACAGTGCTGCCCTAATTCAAGCTCTGTGAAGCCCAGATATGTTAAACTAAACTGAACTAAAAGTTAAACTAAAAATTACACAATAATTGCTAAAACATCCCTGAAAGCGTTTCATTGTAATATCAGAAAAGAAAAACTTAAAGTTAACCGAAGCCTTCAAAACTCTTTAGAAATCTTTTCTATGAACATTCAGAAACATTTTAACATAGATTGCTTTCATCTATTAGAACTTCTTCAGGTTTGTTTGTCAAGTGGGAAAAGCAACTAAAAATTAAAAGTTAAATAACATACATAATGCTACATTTTGCTGGGCTAAAAACAATACATATTATTTAAAAAACTAGTATAAAATAAATCATAAATTTATTTTTTTATTTTATTTTATTTATTTATCATTTGTTGACCGGGAAAGTCCGTCTAGGTTCCACAGAGCCTGTTTTCAGCGGAGGCCCGGGGAGAAATGCTCCAGATGCATAAATAAAAAAACTACCAAACTTTTGAGAATACACACACACACACACATATATATATATTCATCTCAAATGCTAAATCTATTGAAGGATTTTAAAATAAAAAAATGCTCAGAAATCTATCAAAAATATTTATATGGAAAATCTAGTGGAAAAAAACAGTCTCATGATCACAGCAGTGATATTCATTCAGGTCTGCAAACCTGCATTTTATTAATTCTTGTTTATAATTTTTTAGTTCAAACAGGAGAAGCTTTACTAGCAACATTCATATTATACTTTAGATGCCTATGACAGATTAACTTCTAAATATTTTAAATAGTAGACTTGTTTTTTCTTTTGGTTTAATAAACAGCAGAGCTAGAGCCTACAGAGCACATGCATGACTTTTGTGTCAATTTAGCCTTTTTAGGTTTTTTTAATGTACTGTGGTGGTGGTGCTGTGGTAGCGTTGTTGCCTCACAGTTGGACATTGCCCGTTCGATTCAAAGTTAGAGCGTCTTCTGTGTGGCGACATACGTGAATGGATGTTCCTTCGCTGAAGGTTGTGCGTTAGGCCCGGCAAGCCAGTACATAAAAATCTACTGCCAATCATTAGCGGACCAGAGTTCTGCTGTGGCGACCCCTAACTGGGAAAAGCTGAAAGACACAAACAAGGTTTTAACTTTTTAATGCACAGTGTTTGAGCTTAACTAGACACATATTATTAGGAATAGATATACTGCATGTTTATATTGGTTCCAATATTACAACATTCATAAATTTTAAATGGGGTGCTGTTTAGACATTTTTTCTAAGGTTTGCAGACCTGAGCAAATATCACTGCTGTGAGCATGAGCTACTGTTTTTCCACTAGATTTTTCATATATATTTTTTTATAGATTTCGGAGTGTATTTCATTTTAAAATTAAAATACCACATTGTCTGCACATATCAGCTTTGTTGATCTATCTCCACCTACCTATTTTCTAATGCAGTTCCATTGCCAGTATGAACAACACTGGGCTCCGAGCTTAAACCTGATGCACATCCACTCCCACTGGGAACCCCTCTGGGAGTCCAAATGCGACCTGTACTTGTGTCATTGGGTCCTTTTACATAGCCTACATTAATTCTACAAAGGTTTCTGGGGATTTTACCTATCACAGGACTGCTGAAAGTAGCTTTCTTTGGACTTTGTCATATGTTTTCTCCAGCTCTAGCAACGCCCGCTTGAACTCTTTCCTCACCTCTGGCTTCTTCTCACCTCTCTCTCACTGCAAACATCGGTTTGGTTTTGCTGCATCTTGTTCTGAATCTGTACTGCTCATCTCCCATAACCCTTTTTATTAGTCTGCATATTCATTTATCAGTTAACCTCTCGTACAGTGTGACAAGTTTTCCAAATTTAAACTTATTAATAAGAATATAAGGCCCTCGCCATTAAAGTATTTAGCAAATGCTAAAGCTTATAAATTATCAGTCTCAGCCTTGAAAAAATTCACACAATTTGTTGTGAATTAGCTTTCCACCAGTAACTGCAGGCTAGCTGCCCAAATTACTATAAACTGCTATCATAACATTTTAAAACAGGAGTTGAAAAGATTCATGGAGTATATGTACCTAAAGTCTTATTTGTGGGATTTCAGGAGTATTACTGTTATGCATGTGTCTAAGGTCATAGAACTATAGCTTTCTTTCAGGTATCTTTAATCACATCTTCCAAATCAGCTAGCATTTTACTATTCAAGTACCACTGCAACTCTGTCTTCATGGTGCAGCAACATATTGGACTGACTTTGCAGTCTCCCACAAATGCTAATGAGGCAATCTGGGAAGTAGCCTTTGCTAATTAGTCATGCAATTTCCCATTGGAAATGCCACTCGTAAGTATTGTATGTAATTGAGCCAAAAGCTCATATTCACCTGATTCTATTAGAGGGAATTGCCAGGGGGTTTCGAAGATAGGTAGTGGTAGGGAGTGTGTGTGTGTGTGTGTGTGTGTGTGTGTGTGTGTGTGTGTGTGTGTGTGTGTGTGTGTGTGTATGTGTGTCTGCCTTGGAGTTCACAGTTGGAGGTAAAGTATGAGGTGTGAGTTTATGTGTATGTGTGTCTGTCTGTCTGTCTGCCTGTATACATGTGTGTGCTTCTGTGTGTGTGTCTATGAGTGGAATAAGGTCGGGAGGTTGTGTGAGTGTATGCATGAATGTGCGAATGGGTATGGTGGTGCTGTGATTTCTCCACAAGAAAATCCTGCAAAATTGTGGGGGGGGGGGTAACACAAGAGACCCTGAGATACCTCTTTTATATTGTGCCTTAAAGGCACTTAAAAATTAGATAAAAGAGTTTTGCAGCATGAAAATGTGGAGCAGGGGCAACTCTAAACATGAGGGATAACTCTTTTATATTGTGCCTTAAAGTTACTTAAAAATTAGACAGCAAAGTATAGCAGCATAAAAGACATGGAGCAGGGGGACACTAGACACCAGGCATAATTTACACAGGGTGCTCCCCAGGGCACTTAAAAACATACAAATCATGTACCCGTACAACTCGCACAGAGCATATCAGTCCTCTGTGCTACCACTAGTTACCAGTGATCCTTTAAATATTACCCAAGTCTTTAAAAATGTAAACAAAAAGAGGGGCAAAATGTTTTAAACCCTTCACCCTTGGCACAGAATGCAGCTGCATTAACCTACTTCAGTAACTGTTTAGTTACTGTGGTGAGTTTTTTTCTACATAATAAGAAGTTTGAAACTCTAATGTCTGGCCTTACTCACTGACTGCAGCACTTTGTGAGTCACACATGACAGGGTATGTAAAAGAGGCAACAGCTGGAGCATCATGTAAAATTAAGGACACTTGCAAGGGATGGAGGTGTGTCCATATGTGGGTCGGCTTTGGTATAAAGTCAGGAGAAACTCCAGACAACACCAGGGAGAATATTTCAACAATCACTGGGACTTACTTATAAAGATAATAGAGCAACAGCTCTAGCATCACAATCCAATGTACGAACAATAAGAAGTACGAAACTCTAATGTCTGGCATTAATGACTGACTGTAAGCATCTGTGATTTGTAAGGGTAGGTACAAAAATAATTGGATGGCACAGTGGTGCAGCAGTAGCATTGTCACCTCACAGCAAGAGGTTCTCCGGTTCAATTCTCATCTGGAGTGCCTTCTGTGTGGAGTCTGCATGTCCTCCCTGCATTTGTGTGGGTTTTCTCTGGGTACTCTGGTTTCCTCCCACATTACAAAGGCATGCATTTGGAGCATTTCTCCATGGGCCTCGACTGAAAATTGGCTTCATTCCAAGTCGGACATTTCCAGTAAACAAATGTTAAATAAATAAAAAAAAACCTAGGACATTCTGTCAACTAAGGGGCACGTTAAAAGGTATGTTGATGTGTGCATGTGTATGTCTGTGTGTTAGTGAATATGTGCATGTGTGTTGGAAAGTGAACAAAGGGATGCCTGTACCAACGCAATGCAAAACAGGCCAGTCTTGACTAAAACAGGAAAGTGCAGATTTGCACTTACAATAGTTAAGGGCAATTCAGAGATGTGTAAATTAGCCAAAACAAGGTCTTTCGTCATTGCAGCTAACATGTCTCTGAATCTGTGTCCTCTCTTGCGGAAGCAGTTGCTTTTGAGTGCGGTGCTTAATGAGAGCAGTTAGGTTCTATTGAAGTCCATCAGGTAGTCTTCAGTAGTGACGGAACTGTACTGGAACAAGTCCAGCAGCAGTAAAGCAATGTTTTTAAAATCTGATTGTACATCTTTCTGGTAGATGTTTTTATATGTGGCAGTATCACTCAAGAACTCCCAACACCTTTTTGTCATATAATTATTCTGTCAGAATAAGTAACCTCTCAACCATACCTGCCTTCAAATCGTATTTTCTCCCTAGACTGTAACATTTTCAATACCTAATATCCATCTTTAGACAAATTTTCTTTTTGTGTTGTATCTTTCATAAGATTTTGCTAAGACTTGTAAGTTAGGCAATAGAATAGGATTAAGTACACATCATACCTCTCAACTATCCAGACCTTTGCCTCATATTTTTGCTCTGTTTCCTCATACAGTTGTGGTTTCTAGTAAATCAATGAAAAATCACTGATGTCAGAAAAGACATTTGAGTTTCACTCTCCGTACCCTTCAGAAAATACATGCTAAAGCAAAACCTGTACTTCTATCAAATTCCTAAGTTTGCAAGAGCAACATTTAAAAATGTCCCTATTTTTGGGCCTTTGGCCCCCCATTATTTAAAGCTGGCTAAGATTAACCTGCAATCAACTCGATATATAAGCTAAATTAAGTACACATCTATCTGCACTTTTTTCATATAGTACTGCATTTTATTTATTTTTTCACTGAATATTACTTGAATTGAATATTGTGGTATCTCGCTGTCTCTACAGGGAGCTTGTTAGAAGTGTAGCCAGTGGTAGCAGTGGGGGTAGTTTCACTTCTTAGATATTCTGTGTTTAACTCCTAGCCTAGGGGGTTTGTCTTGCGATATAAGTGTTACATCTGGTGTTATTTCTGCTAAATATCTGAGCTGTTGGCTGGCTAAGATTAACTTGCAATCAACTGGACATATAAGCTAAATTAAGTACATTTTTATCTGCACTTTTTTCATATAGTACTATATTTTATTTTTTTTTTTCACTGAATATTAATTGAATTGAATATTGTGGTCTCTGTGTCTCTACAGGGAGCTTATTAGAAGTGAAGCCAGTGGTAGCAGTGGGGGTAGTTTCACTTCTTTGATATTCTGTGTTTAACTCCTAGCCTAGGGGGTTTGTCTTGCCATATAAGTGTTACATCTTTTGTTATTTCTGCTAAATACCTGAGTTGTTGGCTGGCTAAGATTAACCTGAATTCAACTTGATGTATAAGCTATATTAAGTACACTTCTAGCTGCACATTTTTCATATAGAACTGCATTTTATTTATTGTTTTCACTGAATATTAATTGAATTGAATATTGCAGTCTCTCTGTTTCTCTGCAGTTGGTTCCCCACCTGCCCTCCCTATTCTTGTTGTGGTGTTAATCTAGGTGGCTTTGAAATTGCATGCCCCTCTTGTAAATTTGTGCTTGGACACTCCTAGGCTCATCTCATTTGCTCACTCAACTGAATACAGAGATATCATATTTTGATTTCAGACACTCCTACTAATCCCATCTCTTATAGGTTCATAGGTAGGTACTAGGTTCATAGGTTGGTACTAGGCTATCAGCCCTAAGGCCTATATAAGCCAAGCCATAACAATTCCCTGGCTATTTCTTCCCACACTATTTACTTCCCTGAACCCCTGTCTAGCAGGGTGACTGACATGATCCCTGGGGTGAATTTCCTTTCTCCCATCCAATCGTCAAGGTTCCTTTTGAAGATGGCCAAAGAGGCACTCTGCTTGACATGTATGGGAAATCTATTCCAGAGTCTGGGGAGTCTATCCCTCCAGCATGTTTTGTTTATTCTGATGACAAGATTTAGATCCCTGGAGTGTGTGGCTCTGAGGGATTGGAATTTCTTTAAGTGTAGCATGTCCAACAGCTCTGGGTTTCACATGGCCTTGTATGTTAAGAAGAGATCACCTCTGAGTAGACGATATGCGACAGAGTATAGCTGGAGCTTTTTAAGGCGGTCAGCATAGGGCATCTGCTTTAGGCCTGTGATTCTTTTAGTGAGGTATTTTTGCGGCCTTTCCAGTTGTTGCAGATGTCTTGAGAGGTACATACCAAACAGGGCGTTGTATTCTATAATGGGTCTAATGAAGGAAGAGTACAGTGTGACAATGACCTCCTTTTTACTGGATGAAGAGCCCTTAGTGATGAGGTGTGCCTCATAGAAGGATTTCCTGACTGTTGTGGCAATGTGGTTATCGAAGGTGAGACCACTGTCCACCTGTGTCCCCAAGTCTCTTATCACACTTTCAGTGTTTAGTGTACTGCCACCTATATGGTAATTCATGGATACATGTATTTTTCCCAAAGGGGATAACTATACATTTCTTGGCATTGAGCTTGAGCCCATGGCTCTGGCACCAAGCATCTGTTTCTGTAAGGCCCTTTTGTAGAATATCCACATCATTTGGGGATTCAGTAATGGCTCCCAGTTTGCAGTTATCTGCAAACTTTGTTAGCCAGAGTCCCTTAGTGTTGGCCTGTACTTCAGAGAAGTAGATGCCAAACAAGAGCGGTCCCAGGACTGAACCCTGAGGTACTCCACTTGTCTCGAGCTGGATTTGGAGTCTGCTACTTTTACAGTGTGGGTTCTATCAGTAAGCCAGTTAGCAACCCATTGGGTGACGTAGGGATTAATGCCCAGCTTAGTAAGTTTATCTATGATTCCAGAGTGGGGAATGGTGTCAAAGGCCTTTGCAAGGTCTAGATAGGCTGTGTGAACCACCTTACCCATGTCCATGGCTCTGGAGACTGATTCGAAGAAGTCAGTCAAGTTCAGGAGACAAGATCAGCCCTTCACAAACCCAAACTGGGTGGGGTCCAGTGTTTGAAGGTTGCCAATGTCTTTGTTTATAAGTTCCGTGATAATACGCTCCATGGCCTTGCAGATAAGGCTTGTCAGACTGATGGGATGGTAGTTTCCGGGATCCAAGGTGGATCCCCCCTTGTGGAGTGGGATAACTGTAGCTCTGCGCCACTCAGTGGGCATGAAACCTGAGGTGAGACTATGATTAAACATGAAACTTAGGTGAGGTGCCAGTTCATATTGTAGTTCATGTAGTGCACAGCCTGGGATGTCATCTGGTCCCATGGATACTGTATTCTTAGCTTTGGAGAGTGCGTTTTTTACCTGTGTGGCCGTTATTACTGGAATTTGGCAATCTTCTGGTATTGAGATGGGCCATTTAGGGGGTGAGAGGGGGGTGAAGTTAGCACTGAATCGATCTGCCAGGATACTGAAAGTTTCCTTGGGATCAGTACATTTAATGCCATTCTGTTTTAGCTCAGAGCAGATCTGAGCATTGCCATTTAGACTCTTGACATAGTTATAGAATGCCTTGTGGTTGTCTTTGGAATCTTTGGCAATTTTATTTTCGTAGCTAGCTTTGGAGATTTTATGAGGGATCTCAGCTTTTTACTGAGGATGGTAAGGGAGTTTTTTGCATCCTGGTATTTTCCTCTTTTCTGCAACAGTTTCTTCCTTTTGTTGTAAAGTTTGTTTATGGCAGGGGACCACCAGATTGGCTTCCTTTTTTTGGATGAGAACATCTTGGTTCTATTTGGGATGGCACGATTCATGCATGAGTGGATGTGCTCGTACAGTGTCTTAGTGTAGGATTCAGCAGTTGAACTTTCAGTTCCCGTCTGCATGGGTGTCATGAAGTTTGTCACTTCTGACTTGAGTAGCATGAAGTTGGCTTTGGAGAAGTTTTTTATGGAGGTTTCCTTAATGGGGGGTGGGATGTGGATGTTAAGAGTGATTAGCTTATGGTCAGACCTGATTAACGAGGGGGTGACCATAGGTGTGGAGCATCAAGGCTATCTGTCTTAGGGCATTTACAAAGCTAGCCAGAGTGTGTCAGCTTTCGCCGCCCCATTGATTAATTAACTGATCCTCTGTCAAGCAGAGCAAATGAAGTGATCCCAGGGGTGTATTTTCTATTACACATCTACTTGTCAAGGTTTCTCTTGAAGAGTGTTAGTGAGGGGTTCTGCCTGATGTAATTTAGAATTTTGTTCCAAAGCATGGGGAGTCTCTGTGACAGAAATCTATCCCTTCAGCATGTTCGATTTATTGTTGTGGCAAGGTTTAGCTCACTAGAGCCCATGGCTCGCAGTGACTTGGATTTCTCTAGGTGGAGCATGTCCATCAATTCTGAGTTGGACATGGCTTTGTAAGTCAGACAGAAACCACCTCTGAGTAAGTGATATGCCACTGAGTACAGCTGGAGTTTTTTCAGTCGGGCTGTATAGGACATATGTTTGAGATCAGTTATCCTCTTGGTGAGGTACGTTTGTGGTCTTTCCAGCTGTTGTAAGTGTCTTGTGAAGTACATCCCAAATGGAGCATTGTACTCTATGATGGGTCTAATGAGTGACGAGTAGAGGGGCACTATAACCTCTTTATTTCTAGATGCAAACCCTTTAGTAATTAGACAGGCCACATAGAAGGATTTCCTAACTACTTTGGCAATATTATTGTCAAAGGAGAGATTACTATTTACCTGGGTCCCCAGATCTCTTATTATCTCTTCTGTATTAAGGGGGCTGCCACCTATGTGGTGATTCGTGGGTGTTTTTTTTTCCCAAATGGGATGACTATACATTTTTTGGCATTTAGCTTGAGGCCATGACTTTGACACCAGGTGTCCGTCTCAGTAAGGCCCTTTTGGAGGATGTCCATGTCAGCCAGAGAGTCAATTATGGCTCCCAATTTGCAGTCATTGGCAAACTTGGTTAGCCACAGTCCTCCTGTGTTTGCCTGTACTTCTGAGAAGTATGTGCTGAACAGTAGGGGTCCCAGGACCAAGCCTTGTGGGACACCACTTGTGACTGGTATAGAGTCGGACCTGGAGCCCACTATTCTTACCATGTGAGTTCTGTCTGTAAGCCAGTTGGCAGCCCATCTCATGACATAGGGGTTTATGTTTAGGCTGGTGAGTTTTTCTGTAATACTCGAGTGGGGAATGGTGTCAAAAGCCTTGGTGAGGTCAAGGTAGGCTGTGTGAACCACCTTTCCCTCGTCTATGGCCTTGGTGACTGTCTTAAAGATGTCAACCAGGTTTAGTAGGCATGATCTGCCTTTAAAGCCGAACTGGGTCAGGTCAAGTGTTTTGAGGTTCCCAATGTCTTTGTTAATGAGTTTCATGATGATGCGCTCCATAGCCTTGCAGACCAGGCTAGTCAGGCTTATGGGGTGATAGTTACCAGGGTCAGTTGTGGCCCCTCCTTTGTGGAGAGGAATAACCGTTGCTGTGCACCATTCTATGGGCGCATAGGCTGTGGAGAGACTGAGGTTTAACAGCTTGTTTAGGTGGGGGGGTTAGTTTGTTCTGTAGTTCATGCAAGGCGCAGGCTGGGACACCATCTGGTCCCATTGACGCTGTGTTTTTGGCTTTTAAAAGGGCTGTTTTCACCTGTGTGTCTGGGATTTTTGGGACACTACACTTTTCTGGTATTGTTGTGGGCCCTTTTGGAGATGAGAGGGGGGTGAAGTTTGCACTGAATCTATCTGACAGGATATTGGCAATATCAGTAGGTTCAGTATATTTTGTGCTATTTTGCATTAGTTCAGTGCATATCTGTGAGTTGCTACTCATATTCTTAACATAGCTAAAGAAGGCTTTGTTGTTATCTTTTGAATCTTTGGCTATTTTTCTTTCGAACATGGCCTTGGATGATTTCATGAGGGACCTCAGTTTCTTACTGATACTGATCAGGGATGTCTTTTCTTCTTGGGATTTGATTTTTTTCTGAACTAGTTTCCTCCTTCTATTGTATAGCCTGTTTATTGCAGGGGTCCACCAAACTGGTTTCCTTCTCTTAGAGGAGTGAGTTTTGGTTTTGCTAGGGATGGCACGATCCATGCATCCTTGTAGGTGCTCACAGAGTGCATTTGTAAAGGTTTCTACATCTTGGGCAGTGTTATCCTTTAGCGTGGGGCTGTGAAACTTACCCACCTCTGTCTTAAGTAAGGTGAAGTTTACTTTAGAAAAGTTTTTTACTGTGGTTTCCTTAGTTGTGGGTGGTGGTGGGGTGTGCATATCCAGAGTGATAAGTTTATGGTCTGATCTAACCAGGGACGGGTTGACCTCCGGTGTGGAACACCTCTCGCCCATGTTGGTGATGACCAAGTCCAATATGTTTTCACCTCTGGTAAGGGGAGTTTACCAGCTGATCCAAGACATTTGAGTTGATGAATTCCAGGAAATGCTGGGCCTGGGAATTTGTACTCGAGTAGTTTTCCCATTGAATGGTAGGGTAATTGAAATCACCCAATATCAGGGTGTTTGGTAGGACCTTCATGTTTTTCAGTGTCTTCAAAATGGTGGAGTGGTGGCCCTGGGTCATGAAGGGTGATCTGTAGCAGACCACAATTTGCATTGCAGATTTGCCCAATGTTAATTGCATGTGGATGATCTCAGAGGTATCCTGCTGCACCACTAACCTGGAGGTGTAGGTATCCTTGATGAATATGGATACACCCCCTTCTTTTGTGTTTCGGTCCATGCTCTGTGGCCGAAACGTGTGGTATGAATTATAGCCCGGTAATGCCGGGGTGGTCTCTGGAGGCTTGAACCAAGTTTCAGGTACTGCACAGATGTCGACGTTCTCCATACCGAGGAGTGCTTTAAGCATGTGCATTTTGAGATTTAAACTCCTGGCATTGAGTAGCATAACACTCAGTTTTTTGTTAATTGTGCTTTTTACAGAGGTGGGTTTGACTTTTGAGCCTTGCGTAAAAAAGGCACTATGGGGGCAGCAAGAGCCTTGACCAGTATTCAAAATCCTAGGGGTGACAGGTGCAAGAAGTCTCTTGCGAAGCAACATGGCTTGTCGAGCATGTCGTCCCAGGTGGACAGACACTGGATCCCCTTTGAATGACACCAGAAGCTTAGCCAATTGTTGAAATTGATAATTTTTTCTTTATACTGAGGTATCATTCTTAGTGAGGGCAGGATGCTACTCAAGGTCAGGGTCATACCAGCCTGGGTTACATGATCAGAGAACTCTTCCATGTCTCTTTTCATGTAGTCCAGGGAGGTACGTCTTGGGTCATTCACACCAACATGAACAATGACAGAGTCATATTTGAACTTGTTCTGGAGTGACCCGAGTGCTTGTATTATGTGGTGGATTCTGGCTCCCGACAGGTAGCTAACCGTAACCTTCTGCTTGCCCAGCCTAGTTAGTGTGACTTCAGTGTGCCTGACTATAGAGTCACCTATTACTAGTTTGTTAGGTATGTTATTTCGCCTTAAGGGCTGTGATTGTGCAGCACACTGATTTTGTGTTTTATGTGTTGTCTGGTTTGTGATGGGAAATGCAGGTTGTTTGGGTGTCTGCTTTGGAGGTCTCTGATGCTTTTGCAGGTTTTTATTTAGAGCCTCCGAGTATGATTTTGTGTATTTATGTGTATTTTTTGCCAGTGCTGTTTTAGTAGGTCTGTATGCGGCTGGAGTTGTGGTGCAATAACCTTCTCCTCTTGACTGTTTGTTCCAGTCTTGGGTCGAGACAGTTTAGCTTCCAGTTTGGCTGTATAATCGCATCTCTCATATATGTTAGTGTTTTGTGGTAGGAGGAGAGGGTTGTCTGTGTACATGAGGCAGTTGTAACATTGCCTCAGGATACCCAGATTCACCAGCTGGACTGGAGAGTGCACCTGAAGGTGCCCTTTGGTCATGCCTGAATAGTAGGGTGAGCTGCTTAGTCTTCATCTTTATCTACTGTGTACAGATAGAGCATTTGAGAAGGACAACCCCTGTAGCCTCTTAATCCTGCTCTGTTCCCCCCTCAAAAAAAATTATACGTTATTCAGCTGTTCTTACTGTAACTGTCTTAGTTTGCTGTTCTGTCTGCTCTTATCTGTTCAGTTGCTCTTACTACTGCTTGTTAGTAGCCTCCTAATTTACTGACTTCTGCATTTGTTTTTAGTCGTTTGTTAATTTAATTGCAAAAAAAAAATTTTCTAAGCTTATTTCCTGCCTTTCCTGTAACTAGTCTAATCCAGATACAGATTTGCTGTATCCAGGACTGTTTGTAGCTTTTGAGACCCCAAGCTTTTCTGTGTCGAAGTGAAGCCTTCTAGCTTGTCAGTGGGAGTGGTAAGCACTAGGTAGCCTATCTACCACAACAGTGGTTTCTGGCCCAGAAATTGTAGTTTATTGGCCATTTGGGCAGTTTTTCAATATCTTTCAACTTTTTGGTTTAAAAGCCCGTGTTTGCGCCTATTTCCCACCTTTCCTGTAACTAGTCTCATCCAGATACAGATTTGCTGTATCCAGGACTGTTTGTAAACTTCTGAGCCCCCCAAGCTTTTCTGTCTTGGAGGGGAGCCTTCTAGCTTATCAGTGGGAGTGGTAACACTAGGTAGCCTATCTACCACAAGAGGAGTGGGTTTTGGCCCAGAAATTGTAGTTCATTGGCTGTTTGGGCAGTTTTTCCATCTCTTTCAACTTTCTGATTTAAAAACCCGCATTTGCACTTGTTTTCCAGCTTTTCTATAACTAGTCTAGTCCAGATACAGATTTGCTGTATCCAGGACTGTTTGTAGCTTTTGAGACCCCACGATTTTCTATGTTGAAGGGAAGCCTTCTAGCTTGTCAGTGGGAGTGGTAAGCACTAGGTAGCCATCTACCACAAGAGGAGTGGTCTCTGTTTCAAAAATTGTAGTTTATTGGCTGCTTGAGCAGTTTTTCATCTCTTTCAACTTTCTGGTCTAAAAGCCAGTGTTTGCACTTTTCCTGCCTTTCCTGTAACTAGTCTAGTCCAGATATAGAGTTGCTGTATCCAGGACTGTATGCTTCTGAGTCCCACAAGCCTTTCAGTGTTGGTGGGAAGCCTTCTAGCTTATCAATGGGAGTGGTAAGCACTAGGTAGCCTATCTACCACAAGAGGATTGGATTCTGGCCCAGAAAATGTAGTTTATTGGCCACTTGGGCAGTATTTCCATATCTTGTAACTTTCTGGTTTAAAAGCCTGTGTTTGAACTCCTTTCCCACCTTTCCTGTAACTAGTCTAGTCCAGATGCAGATTTGCTGTATCCAGGACAGTTTGTAAACTTCTGAGCAGTGCCAAAGTCTGCTCTTTAATTTTTTCTTAGATCTTCTAGTTCTTTCCTCTCCTGCACTTCTACTAGCGTATTAGTCTAGCACTTTACCTGACTTCTTGTAGCAATTATTGTAGCACACAAAAGTGCTATCAGCACTAAATGTTCTACAAGGATACAGCTCCAGTACTTATTATTAATGCCCACCCCTCCAGGCGTATCTAAAGGTTAGTTCCCTGTGCTTTCTCCTATTAACCTGGTGAACTTGGGCATCCTGAGGCAATGTAGCAACTGCCTCATGTATACCGACAACCCTCTCCTCTTACCTCGCAACACTCAGACTTGTGAGAGATGGACTTTCAAATTGGAAGTCACGCACTCTCCAGCCAAGAACGAACAGCTGGTCAAGAGGAAAAGGTCAACACTTGCACCACACCACATGGAACAAACAGCCCTCCAGAACACACACCAGCACTGCCTTCACATAAAAACACAAACCACACACTCACTTTTGTGGAGGGTCTCAATAAAAATCTACCTAACAGCAGAACCCTCCAAGGCAGAAATGCGCTCGACCACCACAACACAACACTAATCATGAGACTCATACCTCTCCTAAACAGTGTGCCACTCAACCAAAGCCTCTAAGGCAAAACAGCATGCCCAACACACTAGGCATAGGTGATTCGATAGTGAGGCACACTGATGTCCCACTCACTAGGTTGAATAAGGAGAAAGTAACAGTCAGCTGCCCGTCAGGTGCCAAAATCCACCACATAATGCATGCACTCAGGTCCCTCAACAACAGGTACAAATATGACTCAGTCATTGTACATGTGGGTGTGAATGACCTGAGACGTACCTCCCTGGAGTACATGAAAAGAGACATGGAGGAGCTCTTGTGTAGCCCAGGTGGGTATGACTCAAGCCCTGAGCAGCATCCTACCATCACCCAGAGTGAAACCACAGTACAAGCAGAAAATGATTGATTTCAACAACTGGCTGAGTTTCCGGTGTCACTCTAAGGGGATCCAGTATCTGTCTGCCTGGGATGACATGATTGACAGACCTCGATGCTTTGCCAGAGATGGCTTGCATCTTGTCACCCCTGCACTTCCAGATACTGGCCAAGGCTTTTGCCATCCCTATAGTGCCTTTTTTAGGCAGTGTTCCAAAAACCAAATTACCAATGTAACAGTTACAAACAAATGCAATCTGAGGGTCATGCTCAGCACTAGAAGTCTAAATCTCAAAATGCACTCATTCGAAGCACTTCTTAAAATGGAGAACAACGACATTTGTGCTGTAACAGAGACCTGTATCAAAGCAGCAGAAAGCACCCCTACACTACCAGGCTATAACTCTTTCCTCACCTATCAGCCCCAGAACTTGGACTAAAGCTCCAAAGGTGGTGGTGTTTCCATATTCATAAAGGATGCGCACACCTCCAGACTGGTAGCTGAACATAAGAGCTAACAATGGGTAAGACAGCAATTCAGGTTGTAGCCTGCTATAGGTCCCCAACCATGTCGCAAGATGCACACTCCATGTTCCTAAGCACCCTGGAGAATATTGGTGTCCAAACACTCTTATACTAGGTGATTTAAAATACCCCTCCATTAACTGGGAAAACTACTTACGTTCCAATAACTTGCCCAAGGTTTCTTGGAGTTCATTAATTCCAATGCTCTGGACCAGCTTGTTCTTACCCCCACTAGAGGTAGCAACATCCTTGACCTGGTCATTACTAACATGGGCTACCGTTGCTGTACACCAATAGTCAGCTCCTCCCTTGTTAGATCTGACTACAAACTAATCACCTTGGAAATCCACCCCCCCCCCCGCAAAGGTAACCACCATGAAAAACGTCTCCAAAGCTAACTTTGGGCTCCTAAAAACAGAAGTGGCTAACTTCACGGCACCCGTGAAAATGAGGAACAGTTGCATGACTGCCGAATCATGCATTAATGCACTGTACAAACACGTACACAAATGCATGGATCGCGCCATACCCAATAGAACCAAGACTTTCTCCTCCAAAAAAAGGAAGCCAATCTGTTGGTCCCCTGCCATAAACAAATTCTACAGCAGAAGGAGGAAAGTGATGCGGAATAAGGTGAAATCCTAAGACTGGAAAAACTCCCTTATCCGCCTCAACAAAGAGTTGAGATCCCTCATCAAATCCTCTAAAGCTAGCTATGAAAACAGAATTGCAGCAGACAGTAAAGACAACCACAAGGCCTTCTATAGTTATGTAAAGAATCTCCACGGCAATACCCAGATTTGCTCTGAGCTACTGCACAATGGTACCTCCTATACTGAGCCAACAGATATTGCCAATATACTGGCCGACAGATTCAGTGCCAACTTTACCCCTCTCCCCCACCAAAGGACCAATCACAATACCAGTAGATTACCAGGCATCCAGTATTACTGCTACACACGTTAAAACAGCACTGTCCAAGGCCAAGAATACAGCTTCTATGGGACATGACAATATCCCTGGCTGTGTTCTACATGAACCACAAAGTGAACTGGCACCTCACCTGTGTGCACTATTCATTCACAGCCTCACCTCAGGCTTTGTCCCTACTAAATGGTGCACTGCTACAGTCATCCCTTTCCACAAAGTTGGAGTGACTACAGACCCTGGGAACTATCGCCCCATTATTCTGACGAGTCTGATATGCAAAGCTATGAAACACATTATCATGGACCTAATAAACAAGGATATAGGGAATCTCCAAACTCTGGATCCCACACAGTTTGGTTTTGTGAAGGGTAGATCATGCCTGCTCAACTTGGTCGACTTTGAGTCAGTCACCAGAGTTGTCGATGAAGGCACGGTGGTTCATACAGCCTACCTTGATCTGGCCAAGGCCTTTGATACCATTCCCCACTCAGGAATCACAGGGTAAAAAGCTCACTAAGCTAGGCATCAACCCATATATCACTAGGTGGGTTTCAAACTGGCTCACAGATAGAACCCACAGTGTGAAAGTAGCTGACTCCAAGTCAGACTGTCGACTAGTCACAAGTGGGATTTCCACAGGGTTCAGTCCTGAGTCCTCTCCCATTTGATATCTACTTCTCAGAAGTCCAGGCCAACACAAAGAGATTCTGGCTGACAAAGTTTGCAGATTATTGCAAGTTGGGGAGCTATTATTAACTCCCCAAGTGATGTTGACATCCTACAGAATGGCCTCACTGAGACCAATGACTGGTGTCAGAACCATAGTCTTAAGCTCAATGCCAAAAAATGTGTCATTATCCACTTTGGGAAAAACCCGGTTCCCATGAATTACAACATTGATGGTATTCCACTGAATGCAGAAGGCGTTATAAGAGATCTGGGAACACAGGTTGACAGCAACCTCTCCTTTGATCACCACATTGCCACTGTGGTCAGAAAGTCTTTCTATATGGCACATCTCATTGCTAAGGGTTTTGGATCCAGGAAGAAAGAGGTCATTGTCTCCCACTACTCTTTCCTTATTAGACCAATCATCGAGTACAATGCCCCATTTGGCATGTACCTCACTAGACACCTGCAACAACTGGAGAGGCCACACAGGTACCTCACAAAGAGGATCCTAGGCCTTAAATACTTGTCCTATATGGACAGACTCAAAAAAACTCCAAGTATTCTCTGTCTCATATCACCTACTTAGAGGCGATCTCTGCTTGACTTACAAAGCCATGTCTGACCCAGCTCTGTTAGAAATGCTACATCTAAGGAAATCCCAATCCCTCCACACCACACTCTCCAGAGACCTCACCCTCATTACCACAATTAACAGAACATGCTGGAGGAACAGGTTCATAATCCAGACTGCCCATGCCATGGAACAGACTTCCCATACATGTCAAACAGAGCACCTCGCTGACCATCTTCAAGAGAAATATTGATGAGTGGATGGGAAATAGAAAATTCACCCTGGGGATAATACCAGTGGCTCTACTCGACAGAGGCATTTGGAGCTAAGGTTGGGTGGCACGATGACAGAGTAATCCTATGGCTAGGCTTGTAAAGGCCCCAGGGCCATTAGCCTAGTATATACCTATGAACCTTTGTCCACATATCTTGCTCCAAAAAGTTGAGAGGTACGAATATACTAGGTTATCTTAGCACATTTGTATTAGTTGTCAACTTGAAAATTCCGTGCAATAAATTTCTTAGATTGAGTTTACAATGCTGTATTAATATTTTTTTTCAATGTTATACTGTACTGAACTAGAGATATTCCGTCAATTAATATCTCTAGTTAATGTGAGCTAGTCTATACTAATGTATAATTCAGTAGTAAATGGTACTCAGCTGAATGCACTCTCTTATTCAATACTGAAGCTTTTTCCCCCAAGCCTCCTCTGAAAATTGGTGATGTCACTCATTCAGTTTTACTTTAGTGGTAAATAAAAGCATTCTGTTGGTTATCTTAGAGACCCATTTTGAATGGACTGATTAACTTACATTTCAGAGACAGTTACTGCAGAGAACTCATTAAATATAAAGAAGGACTCCTCCTCTGAAAGTACTGCCAAAATATCCAAAAAGTAAATCCAAAAGTAAGGCAAGTACTACCACGCTGTGTATGAAGCAACTTCACTTTATTGAAACAATAAAAGCAGTATCATAAGCGCTTTCGAGTAAATCCCTTCATCAGATGATAAAACACTGGTAAAAACATAGTATCGAATATAGTACAAGACAGCCAATGAAAATCAATAGTTTACCCTCCTTTTTGATTTGATAGCATGCACCCTAGACATGTATTCCAACACATAGTCAAGGGACAAGTCTGTAGAATATCCAGACTTTGCATGAATGAAAAGTCCTTTATACAGGAATTGGACTCTTTAAAGAAGAATTTTCAAGCACGAGGTTATAGTAAGAATCTACTGAAAAAGGAAATGGACAACAGCAGTCTCTATAGAAAACAAAGTGCAAAACCATGGTTACACAGAGGTAAAAAATGGCCTAATAATAAGGTAGATGCATAGATTCAAAAAGCTAATGAAGGTTTGAAAATAAGTTTAACATACAGTAATGATATAGGTGGTATATGTAATATAATTAGAGACAACTGGAGAATTATTTTAACAGATGAGAATATAACTGGAGTTGTAGGGACACAACCTAAATTTATTTTTAAAAGAAATAAAAATATGAAAGATATTTTGTGTCAAGAACCTATGCATTTTTCCCCCTTTGGGAAAAACAAGGTGCCCACAAATTACCACATAGGTGGTAATCCATTAAGTACGAAAGAAATAATTAGAGATTTGGGGACCAACGTAGATAGTAATCTCTCCTTTGATAATCACATTGCCAAAGTGGTTAGAAAGACCTTCTATATAGCCCACCTTATCACGAAAATGTTCGCATCTAGATCAAGAGAGGTCATTGTGCCCCTCTACTCATCACTCATCAGGCCCATAATTGAATACAATGCCCCTTTTGGGATGTACCTTACCCGACACCTGCAGCAACTGGAGAGACCCCAAAAGTACCTCACCAAGAGGATCATGGGCTACAAACAGATGTCCTATGCAGCTTGACTAAAGAAACTCCAGCTCTACTCAGTTGCTTACCGCCTACTTAGAGGCAATCTATGCCTGACGTACAAAGCCATGTCAAACCCAGAAATAATGGACATGCTCCACCTCAAAAAATCTAAGTCCCTTAGAGCTACACGCTCCAGGGACCTAAACCTCAGCAAAAATAAATAGGACATGCTGGAGGGACAGATTCATTTCCCAGAGGCTCCCCTCACTCTGGAATAGAATCCCAATTCATGTTAGACATAGCCCCTCTTCAAGTGAAATATGGACGCGTGGATGGGAAATCGCAAATTCACCCCTGGGATCTCTCCTGTGTCCCTGCTAGACAGAGGCACAGTAAACTAATCTTAAAAGGGTACCTTTTGTGACCTACTTTACAGAGGCACAGTAGGCTAATCTAATAGGGAGGCGGAAGCCAAATACACTCTTGCTAGGCTTATAGATGCCCTAGGGTAGATAGCCTAGTATCTACCTATGAACCTATTTTAAAAATTCAGGCATTAAGAAGAAGGGAACCTATCCCACGCCTACATTGTAACACCTGTAAGCACATTCTACAAGGGAGCTGTTTTATACACCCCAGGACCAACAAGAATTACTTTTTGAATATGTATGCTGACTGTAATACGCAAAATGTTGTCTATATTGTGAATTGTCAACAGTGTACTGCATATTATGTAGGAAAAACAAATTGCAGACTTAAAGATAGAATTTTTAAGCATCCATCAGATATAAGGTTAAGAAAAGAACACAATTCACTGTACAAGCATATAGAACTGCATAGTTCATAGGTTCATAGGTTGGTACTAGGCTATCAGCCCTAGGGCCTATACAAGCCTAGCCATAACAATTCCCTGGCTATTTCTTCCCACATTATTTACTTTCCTGGACCCCTGTCTAGCAGGGCAACTGACGTGATCCCTGGGGTGAATTTCCTTTCTCCCATCCAGTCGTCAAGGTTCCTTTTGAAGATGTCCAAAGAGGCACTCTGCTTGACATGTATGGGCAATCTATTCCAGAGTCTGGGGAGTCTCTGGGTCAGGAACCTAGTGATCATGTATTTGCCTTTATGGTTATATGTGTTGTAAATAGAAGTCAGAGAATGGGTGACTTGTACAATGAAAGTGAATATAAAAAGATGCAATGGATTCTTAGACTGGGAGCTGACAAAGCCCCAGGAATAAATGATGTTGTCCCTTTAAAACCAGCTCTAGCAAAACGGAGGGTAAACTATTGATTTTCATTGGCTGTTTTGTACTATATTATTTTGGATTAACTCATTAAATATATCACTGAAAGGCATATCAGCACAGCATGATAAGGTACACGCTTTTTAAACTGAGTGTGTGCAGAGCCCATGGTGGGACTGGAATGAAGGATATATTTCACCTGGACTTTCTGGTTGAAAGTGAAAATTACTTTAAAATTATCAAACCACACACTGTAGCAGTGCTAGAGGCGAAAATTTCCTGTTACTTTCCTTTATTTGGAATCTGACACAGTGAGAAGATTTGTGATCCATTTGTTGAAGACCCTGAAAAGCAGCTTTCCCTGGATACCAAGGAAAAGGATGATGGGAAGGAACTCATATGTGACAGAGGCTGAAACAATATTTTAGTCTCATCACTAAAGATGCTCTGTTTAGACTTGAAAGCTGAGTGCACACTCTTGTCAGAGTAACTGCTGCCATTCTGTATTACATAATGGTGTAATACCAGCTTTTCTGCTATGTCCACGATAAAGGCTAAAAAATCACAACAAACTGTATTTTGTGCATAGACTTCAAATCTGTTTCAGTAAAATAACTCCTGCATACACAGACATATACAAATTTTCTTTTGACAGCGCAAAACAAGACAGATCAGGTGTTCTCACAGAAATGCATATATTCATGACATTTTCTAGTATAATTATGATTATATGCTAGCAAAATTAATGTTGATTATTTTGAGTGGGCCATGACAGCATTCCAATCCTCTTTTGTTGGACATGGCAGACATTCTGTGATGTGTAGAAAGCAGAACTAGTACAACTTTCGGAAACTGAGGAAATACTTATTCTGGTACCTTAATGTATTACAATTTTCAGGAAAAATAAATTAACGGATTTCAGTAGCAGCAGTGCACATTAATGTTAACTTTCTGAAGTTGGATTCAAAAATGAGAAGTGGATAACAGTAAAATAACAAAACAAATCTGGAAGTAAAATTCATAAAATTTTGCATAATAAAATCTTCAATCAAGTTATACAGAACCATCTCTTGAACTGATTTTTAACGATCCCTAGTGCTAATCTTCAAAAACAGCAACACAATAGCTGATGAGCAGCAATGTACTGAACAAGGAAACTGATCTTATAGCTGACACGTGAACTGTGAATTACAAACAGTAAAGTGCAGATATATTGCGGTATTTGGGAAAAACTGCCTTTTTAATCAGTGATTGCAGATATTTGCTCTTATCTAAAGCAATATACCACCTAACTTCATAAGTAGTAATATAGTACTGACTTAATAAATAAATAAATAACATTGTTGTAGACAACAAACAGAACTCACTGCTACTACAGTACACAAGATTCTAAAGCAGGTTGAGGTTGCATGCCAGCCAAGTTCTCCTTTGTTTCCCTTTCATATGAGCTGAATACAACACTTCTGAGATTTGCACATGGCCATGTAAGTAATCGGGGAGCTCCCCACAGCATGCTTTCAAACCCTCACCTTTTACCAACACTGATTCTTCTCAAAAGGAAACATTTAAGACAGACAGGAAAGGACAGAAGCTGCATACCTCGTAGAGTTCAAAGGGGAAGTTGCAAGCCTGAAAGAAACGGGAAAAAAAGGTTAACTAAGAAGATATAGGCAGAAGAAGAAATTATGTAAAAGGCAGTGGAAAACAGGCAAGACAAGCAAATGCACAGTTTAGAGAGCAGTATAAAAAATAAGTGAGAAAATATATAGGATAACACTAACAAAACAAGGCGGAAGTATGCAAAGTCAACATTGCTTAATTTATGTTGGAGAAAGAAATGTAGGTAGTTCTAAGTATGGAGTTAGATATAAAAGAGACTGAAATTGTTTTAAAACTATAAAAAGAGACAAAAGTACTCATCTATTTCACTGCTCCACAGAAAGAAGCACACACACACACACACACACACACACACACACACACACACACACACACACACACACACACACACATACACACACACATCATAAAGAAGAATATACCAGAAGCTGCAGTTTTTTAGACATACACAGATTTTCCTAATAACTCCATACTAGCTTCTGTGGCAATAACATAGCTAAGCAGTAATAGCAAACAATGAAACAGTAAAATAATAACACTGGAATAATTAGAGGCAATTATACAATGACTGGCCAGTAAATCATAAAATGAGCATGCTGATTGGCCAACCAAACCAGTGTGCCCATTGAGAATATACAACGGAAAAAGGTCCGGTCGCCCGGACTTTTTTCCATTGATATATTCTTTAATTTTAAGGGTTTAAAAAAAAAAAAAAAAGCGTAGCAACGGAGATCTTTTCTCCATTGCTTACTTTCCCGAGCACTGATGTACTGGGTATGCATGGGAACACAAGTTCCAAACGCATGCACAGTACATCAGCCATGGCAAAGTGGAGCTGTCTAGTGGCAGAAGGACAGCATGTCGCCGTTATACAAGGACATTATTTAAGAAAAGTAAGTATTTTTTCTTAAATAATGTCATTGTATAATAGCAATAGCCCACTTCCGGGTGTGGGCAATGCTGGATTTCCCCACGGTTGTCTTTGTTTGATCACTCGCGATTCACCCCCGTGATCAAACCACACCAACCATGGGTAAATCCAGCATTACATACACACAGGTGTGGGTTATTGCTTAAGTGACTAATGCAGAACTTTTAATAAGTAAAAAATAAATGTCAAAATCTCAAGTTTTGTATCACTCCAACACTTCCTTCTTAAGAAGTATTAGCCAAAGCATTAGAGCACCTGATTTTGGGATGTTTGTTTTATAACATAAATTAAACTATCTAAAGACTGCCTTGTCTGTAGTATGTATCCATAATGGTTAGATTTTAAAGTGATACTAAGATGATTGCTGCAACCAAGGATTTGGATATTCATGAGGATTTAGAAACAAGTTTCTGCTTGCCACCATGTATTTTGCATTTAATATCCTCTTCTTAGAAGAAAACTGGTGCCCTAACAAGCTAGTGAGTCTTTCACATAGAAGTAATTTATTGTGACCTAGTGATGTTTCACTGAATGTTTAATTGGTCTGATAACAGAAACAAGTTTTTTCTAGTAGACCACATTAACAGAATGTTAAATCATGTTATAATGCCTAAGTGTATTTCTGTTCTGATGTCCTCTCAGGAGTAACTATCCAGTTGTAGCAGTTAGTGCAAAGGGCAGGTCAAGCTGAACTGACTATAAGACAAGTTTGGATGCAAAGCCCTTCACAGCTTTACTGTTGCAGAAAAGTATGCTCCTCTGAGGCTTTTGAGGATCGATGGTCAGCTTGCACTTTCCTTTGCAGGGCAGAAAAGTCTTATATTTTCTTAATTTTGTTGATGTTTTATTACTTTCCTTCAGGAAAGTTATTTTAAAGCTAGGAGTGTAGTATTTTAAGGGACTGTCTCGAGACTACAACACAATTTTTAATTAGAGCTTTAATTTTTTCTGTCAATGTAAAAGTAGTGTAAAGTAATGGAAAACTTTTTCTTCCTGTGGGGAAATTGTTTCTTTATCTTTTCTTTCTTTTTTTTTTTTGGCTGGTTGAATTTTAAAATGCTTTTTACTGTACTGTTTCTGTCAAGAAAGTAGCTTATGTGGACTAGTAGTGTTTACAGACAATTTCTGCTTGTCTTCCTGGGAAAGAGGTGACATGTTTGGCTTGTCAAGTGGAACAGACTACAGATCCCATGGTCAGTATTTCTTTCAGCCACAAAAAAAAAAATGTTAAGCAGACGGCCTTTGCCACCACATCAGGCTAGCAATTTACCTCAGCTGCAGATGGATGACTATGTTGTGGCTATTTGTTGTACCTCAGACTGCTCATCTTTTACCCAGGATCCCTCTGGTGTAGCAATTATAGCCACTACTGACCAAGGTTAGCCACACCCTCTGCAGATGTTTGGGTCCCCTCCGTGGGCAAGGGAGATCGACTTTGGTCAGTTTGGGGAGAGGGAAGAGATGAGGTTTCTCTGTTGTGCCACACTGTTGTACCCAACCCTGGGGAAACAGTTGCTGCAATTAGCAAAACAGCTGGTTTCATTTTTTTCTGTCAAAAAGAAACATAAAACCAAATGTGTCTAATCCTCCTCAAATTTCTTTGGATAGGAATACATTTCTGGGGTTTAATTCAGGCTATTGATTCTTCTTGTAAAGTAGTTTCTGGTAAAAGATAAAGGGATTCCTCTTTTCCTGAAGAAATTCAAGATTATGAAACTGAAAAGGAAGATGTAAGAATGTATATAGGTTTTTTTTTCCTCAAATGTTTCATTCAGAATCAACGGAGAGCTCAATTCCTGATTCTCCCTGTCAGGTTTCTCTTTCTCTGAGACTATTGCTAGAGCTTGAATGTCCCAGTGTCTTCAATGGGAGAACACTGAGATTTCTCAGTCCCTCAGAAAATACTATGAATTGTTAGAGAAGGATTTTGCAGAACCTACATCCATTCCTCCTGTTCTGTCTGCTTTAAAGTATGTGTGTGTTACTGAAACCACTGTCAAAGCTGAAACAATGTAAAATAATGACCAGCCAGTAATCAAAAAAAGATTTATTAAAATTCTGACATCTCAGCCAAAGCTTTCAAGGAGTAAAACAGAATACAAACCACTTGCCTTAAATATCAAAACACTTAACACTCAATTAAATATTTAAATAAGCATTCTCTAAGTACATTCTTAATTTAACCCTTTAGGGGACAGAGTATCAAATTTTAAAATATAAATAGATTTGTTAAACAATAATTGTTTCTTTATATGTCACATCAAACTTAGATGCTCTTACTTTTTCCAAAACAGTTCACTGTAGTCCACTACTATCTCCCTGATGAAATAAATTAAAATGCATGGCTATAGAGGTTTCTGTTTTCATAGGTTCATAGATTAGTACTAAGCTAACTGCCCTTGCGAGCCAATTATTTCTTGTGAGACTCAAACCCTGTACCTTGTGTTTGCCAGGCAAACACCTTAACCATTAGGCTACTTTCCTGTTGTTAATATCTGTAACATGCTCTAACAGCCTTATTTTAAAAGGCCTTTTTGTCTCCCCAGTATAGAATTTGTTACATGGGCATCTTAGGGCATATACAATGCCCTCTGTATTACAACTAAATGTATCACATACTTTGAAACATATATTGTTAATATTAGAAAAACCTTTTATTACATACTTGCAGGTTACATTTACCACAAATAAAGGTGCCATATGTGGATAAAGTGACTGTCAGATTAATAGATGGAGCACTAAACCTGCCTCGTACTAAAAAAATATATAGACTCTTTCCCTTTTTGTCTGCTTTAGAGTATGTGTGTATTACTGCCTGTAATTTTTCTGATAGTCAGCTAAATGCCCCTAAAAAGGAAGATAGGATGTACAAAGTTCCTAACTTTACAGCAGTTGATCCCACTATTGCTATGCACTTAATGACAATTCTGTATTTGCTGATACAAAATTATTGATTGGTATTGATAAAAAGTGTGTACTTCAGCAACTTTTTTTCAGAATTTTAAATTGCCAGGTTTATATGTTAAAGTTGGTTTTGATAAATTGTGAAGATACAAGGAATGCTTCATTTGCACTTTTCTTCTTGTAAGAACAAATCTGATTTAAATAGTATAGTTTCTTCTATTGCACAGATCACTACTCATTGTTTGCAGTGTGTGTATGACTCTGTTGATACTTCTTACAGGGCTTTGGCCACTGGTGCTGTTCTGAGGAGGTTTGCATGCATTCATTCTTAGAAACTCCCAGATGATGTTAAAAATGAGATTTCAAATTCTTTCTTAAATAGAGATTTAGTGTTTGGTCCCTCTGCTGCTGAGATGATCAAAAAGTGCCATGAAAGGGGCAAGCTGATCCAGGGAATCTGTAATATTTTTCAGCCGAACTTTTCCAAATTGTCCAAGGGATTAAAGTCCTTGTTACCTCCTCCTACCCTGGTTTCTTTTTTCTTTCACAGAGTCTGACTCTCCAGTTTTCTCTTTGCCAATGGATTGTTTCAGGAAAATGGGTTCTGAAAAATCATTCATCAAGGTTACAGATGTCAGTGTGGGTGGGGGGGAGGGGTTATACTTTCCAGGCAGTCATTCCTCATCTTCTAGACCAGACTCTCTTACTTGCACCTGTTGTTCATCACTTGTTATCCCAAGGGAGTAATAGAACCAGTCCTTCCTCCTTCACTGGTAGGGAAGGGTCTCTGTTCAAGGATGTTTTTAGTGTCAAAGAAAGAAAATGGTTGGAGACCAGTTCTGGAGTTTTCTTTCCTAAATCAGTTTGTGACAGTTCCCAGATTTAGAGCTGATGTCCCTTAACAGCCTGTTCCCTCTTCTTCTTCTTCTTTCCTGGTAACACTAGACTTATCATCACACCCCCATTTATCCAGACCTCAGGCATTTCTTAAGTTTTCGCATGTGTATATCACATGATCAGTTCCCTGCCTTACCTTTTAGACTATCCACTGCACCAAGAGTATTCACAAAGTGTCTAGCTCCAGTTATAGCTCATTGCAGGCTACAAGGTATCCACATTTTCCATATTTAGATGACTTGCTTATCTTGGCATAATATTTTTCAAAGTGTCAGGTATCTCTCTGTTGGTTGAGAGATCTCTTACATAGGTTGGGATTTCAAGAGAACATTCACAAGTTTTTCTTTACTCCTTCACGCAGGATGGGATGTCAACTAGACATTTCATTTCAAAACGATTTTCTTCCACAGCAAAACATGGAGCTTTATGTATATCTATTTAAGGTTTTCCACTCAGACTTGGTCACTGTAAGGGAATATCTCAGGATTTTGGGTCTCATGGCATCTATGATTCTCATCATACCCCTGACAAAACTCCACTTGAGAAAGATACATTGGTATCCAAAATCTCATTGATCCCAATATCAACATACTTTATCTTTTCATATCCCAATGCTGGGTTTTGTCAGAACAGAAATCTTTTGGTGGAGACAGCAGATGTCCCTAAATCCCTTCTCCCTTCCTGCTCCAAAGCAATCAGTCTCTATAGATGCTTCAGACTTTGCTTAGGGAGCAGTTTCAGGAGAGATAATGCAGGGGCTGTAGGACACCAAGGACAAATGCTAACACATAAATATCAAGGTGATGCTTGCTCTGATCAAGGCACTGAATTATCTGAACCATCCCCAGGACATCTTTAAGTGGCTACAGGCAATACTACAGTAATGTGGTACATCAACAAGCAAAGGGAAACAAGGTTGTGCCCCCTTTGTGATTAGCCATGGTAGCTTGGGATTGCTTCACAAGACAGTTTCACATCAGATTGGTTATTATTTTTTTAACTATCCACTTGAATGACTGAATGGACTGCACTACTATTTCCTCCCTGCCACAGAACATCAGCTTTCATCTTACAGGTAGATGTTGGACGCAGCCTGTATCTCAGGGAAGGACCAGTGCATATTTCTTCCCTAGAACAAGAATGCCAGACTAGCCCTTTGTGAAAAAGAGGGTCATAAGATCAGGAGCAGGTCACTCAGTGAGTTAGGAGCATACCTTGAAGCTCCTGTCCCCAACAGCAGCTCCTTTACTCTCTACAGCAGCTGCCTGCCCTCGGGATGTGAGCACATATCTGCATGTATGTCACTGATGTGCTAGCAATGCATATCAATAGAGCTATGTAACAGGCGTTCACCAGGTCCAAACTCTAAGGATGCAACATCTACTGGTCTTGCTGTGTGCCACCTATGAGGTAGAACAAAGCTGGCTTCCCTAGGGTAGAATAGCTGCCTATGGTTGTTCACACCCATGCTCCTGCTTGGCTTTGTCCTGTGGCTGTACAGCTGCTCATACATGGGTAGACTGGGTTGCAGCCAGGACTTCATCATTCTGTGCCACGGGAGCAGAGAACCAAGTTGGTTATTTTGTCTTCATCTGCCAGAGTATATCATAGGTTTATAGGATTTAATAGGTTTCTAGGCTAATGGCCCTAGGATCTTTACAAGCCTAGCCATGTTATACCCATGTTCCCTAATTGACCTTGGTTAGTTGGTCATTATTCACAGAGCTAGTCTATGATCAGCAACAATTGCCCCTGTCCATGAGGAATATAGGTGCCATGGTCTCCCATCCAATTATCTAGGCTGCACTTAAACAGGGTCGTTGAAGAGCTCTGCTTCACGTGAATTGGGGGTTTAATCCAGAGGAGCAGCAATCTCTGGGAGATATATCTGTCTCTCCAGCAAGTTCTGTTTATGTCACAGGCTAGGTTGAGATCCCTGGAGTGAGTGACTCTTGTCCCATTTGATTTGTGGATGTGCAGCATTTCCATTAGGGCAGTATCAGGAACTGCCTTCTAGGTCAGGCACAAGTCGCCTCTCAGCAGCCTGTAGGATACAGTGTACAGTGACAGGGCTTTCAGTCTTTCCATGTAGGTCATATTTTGGAGCCCCTGAATTTTCTTGGTGAGAAACGTCTGTGGTCTCTCTGGATGATGCAAGCATCTGATGAGGTACATGCAAAAGGGAGCACTGCACTCTATTAGTGGTCTGATGAAGATCGAGAACAGAGGAATTATAACATCCTTTGTCTTGGATGTGATACCCCTACTTATGTGATGTGCAATGTAGATGGCTTTCCTTACCAGTGTGGACACATGTTGACTGAAGTTTAGATTACCATCAATCTGTATTTCCAAATCTCGCATTCCTGGGTTTGAGCGTGGGGGTGGGTGCTGTGAATATTGTAATTTGTAGGGACTTCCTCTTTGCTAAAGGGGGATAATAATGCACCTTTTTTTGCATTTAGTTTTAGTCCATGCATTTGCACCAATCATTTGACTGTGTTAGCCTTTTTTGTAATATGTTAACATCATTTGGGGACTCGGTGATTGCATCCAGTTTGCAACCATCAGTGAACTTCTTAAGCCACAGGCCATCTACTTTCACCTGGACTTCCAAGAAATAAATTCCAAACAGTAGATAGCCCAGCACAGATCTTTGTGGTCCACCACTGGTAACTGGTCAACTGGTAGAGATTAAATCCCCAACTTTGACGGTATGCATTCTGTTGGTGAGCCAGTTGGCTACCCCTCTAATGATATATGGGTTGATCCCTACCTGGGAGAGTTTCTCAATGATACCTGAGTGGAGGATTGTATCAAAAGCCTTGGTTAATCAAAAGCCTTGGTTAATACAAGATAGGTAGTTTGTACTATTTTGCCTTCATCCAGGGCTTTGTTGACATGTCCACCAGGTTCAATAAGCATGATCTACCCTTAACAAAGTCAAACTGGGTCAGTTCAAGAGTTTGAAGGTTGCCTATGTCTTTGTTAATAAGGTTCATGATGATTATTTCCCATGGCCTTGCAGATAAGGCTGGTTAGGCTAATGTGTCTACAGTTCCTAGGGCCAGCTGATGGACCCCCTTTGTGCAAGGGGATTACAGTTGCTGTTCACCACTCTGCTGGAACAAATCCAGTGCTCAGGCTGAGGTTAAACAGATTGCCAAGTGATATTACTAGGTCTTATTTTAAATTGTTTAGTAAGCAGCCTGGGATGTTATCTGGTCCTGTAGAGGCCCCATTTTTGGCCTTGGTGAGCACAGATATGACCTGCTCTTTGGAGATACTAGGTATAGGACTAATGTCAGGTATGCTTTTGGGTGTGGCTGGTGGGGACAGGGGGGTGAAGTTTGTGCCAAGGTGGTCATCTAGCAGGTTGGCAATTCCCTCAGGTTCAGTATGAGAGGTACCGTCCTCTATAAGTTCGTCACATAGTTGGGCATTCCCTTCAGTATGAGAGGTACTATCCACTATAAGTTCGTCACATAGTTGGGCATTCCCTTCAGTATGAGAGGTACTGTCTACTATAAGTTCGTCACATAGTTGGGCATTCCCTTCAGTATGAGAGGTACCGTCCACTATAAGTTCGTCACATAGTTGGGCGTTCCCTTTTAGATTTCGGATGTAGCTAAAGAATACCTTATGATTATCCATAGCTAAGGATGTTAATTTAGCTTTATATTGTTTTTATGCCCTATGAACGTTTGACTGAAGCTTGCTGACACTACATACATTGATAGGCAGACAAAAAAAAAAACAAAATATGTTAAAAACAATACGACAGAAGCAACATTTCATAACTGTAGTTTGGAGGTTAAGAGGCAAAATCCATTCCAAACTATTTAATGCACCAATATACTGGAAGCATGTTAAACTGGTGCTGTCTTTACCCTGAGAAAAGATGCAGTCCAGATCATGCAGCGTTTCTCTACTACACACCTTTTCCAGTGGGCACATTGTTAGTGTGACAGTAATCATTATGCATTCTGCTATCTGACTTGATTGCTAGTCATACTGAAAAGGCTACGAGTGTGACTGAAGCACTATACCTCAAACTTGAGGCGAAGCTCTGTGCTGTCGTTCTCGGTAACTGGAACATTGTAGTATTCTCCTTCCTCTTGATTCAGCAGTTTGAACCTGTGAAAAGGAACAGACGTATTACTCTGCCTGTTTTATCACATGTCATACCTACACAGGTGAGATGTACCTACTTATTGCTATTTCTGTTTTTAGATGTACAATCCGAAGCCATGTAATGTTACCGAAAATAGTGAAAATTAATACAACGATTTAATTCCAATGAGTATTAAACCTTTGGCTGCGTAAGTCCAAATGACATGCCCTGCTGGAAATGTGCTACTTACTACTATAAAACAGGTAAAGTATAGAGTGACATATAGACAGGTAGAGTGCGGCAGAATTATGGACTGAAGCTCCAACAGTGGATATAAGTTAAAATAATGAAATGATAGAGAAAATAAGAGCTGGGCCTGCGGACAATGAGTGACCCAGTACTAGCAAATAAAGGTGTCCACCTATAGTCTAATAAGTACTTACTAGGCTATTGATCTGTAAGGACTGCACAAAGCCTAACCTTACAAGGGAATGTTGATACATTTACTTGGTGCCCCGATCTATTGGGGACATGGGTACTAAACCAGTAGTGAATTTGCCGTTTCCCATTCATTTGTCCATCCTGCATCATCTTACTAATTTTATTAAACAAACGTCATGCTGTACTGACTGGGAATTTTATCCCAGATCTTCTGCATGGCAGGGGAGACGCCTACCACCAGTCCAGTTACTTTTGACTTCCAAAAGGGCTTTAGAGGCTTTCATTCTCTAAAAACTCTGAAGTCTGTCTCTCTCTCTCTCTCTATATATATATATATATATATATATATATATATATATATATATATATAATTTGCTACTATACATTATCTACAGGATGGCTTCTTAATATTAGATTAAAATCACATTTACAATCTTTGTTCAGCAAATCATTCTACAGATATCCATTTGCAACATCTGCTTGCAAATTATTGTGAAGAGTGTATGTGTTCAAAGCAGATCTCAATCCAGCATATGTCTGTTTTCCCACAGAGATATAAATCTGGACATGGTCACTGAAAACTCACAGTGCAGTAGGATACCGAACAACTGTCTGAGGAAAGATGACATCTTTTAATCAATATCTGCCTTGAATTCTGTCTCAGACATGTATCCATTAGTGCAGTAGAGCCATTCATTCTTCCTGATCTCTGGGGTCATCAGATAACTAGGAGAGGAAGGAAAAAAATGGGAATTATTACTGACATCCGTTGAGGATGAGATCTTTTTTTGTACACTCCTAAACTACATGCTGTGTGCTTGAAAGTACAATGCATCACCAGTGCAATTGCATATTTCTGCATTTTTGTGATCTCATCTTAGAGTTCTTGTGCACTTTTTAGTGCACTTGCACTCCCCAAGAGGATCAAACTGCAACAGCACAGCCCTGGGCATTCAACCAGATGAAACAGTTGCAGGGCAATTCTACTAAAATGCACCCCGTCATATATAAAATGCACCCCATCATATATAAAATGCACCCCGTCATATATAAAATGCACCCCATCATATATAAAATGCACCCCATCATATGGACACGCTGCCAGCTGCTTATTCTCATCGCCAGACATTTGTTTCTTTCACTTCTGGGACTGTGAATCAAACCCAGGCCATCTGAGGCTTAGTTTAGGACAAAATATCTATTCCAGAAAGATGGCATCAAGAGTAGGTTTTGAAACACAATCATCCAAATTTACTAAAAATGTTCTTCCTTCCAGCAGACTCATATTTCACTGAGACCTTAGCTAATACAAATATTAACTTTTACTGAGATATAATGACCTGTAGGGGGTTCTGGACCATAATCTGTGAGATACGGGGAGCTGTAGGTTTCTGTTTCTAAATAAAAATCTGTACAGTTTTTGGGTATATTCAGTTTTACTCAAATTTCAGATTACAAATGTGATTATATAAACCTAAAAATGAAATATAGACATGGCAAATGCAGTATAAATGTGAATCATTTTCACTTGCTGAGCTGCATATGTGACTAGAATATCTGCAGATATAGATAGATGATACAGATATATTCTCTATCTATATTATCTATCTATCTATCTATCTATCTATCTATCTATCTATCTATCTATCTGTCTATCTGTCTGTCTGTCTATATCTGTATATCTATATATCTGTAGACAATGCATGCATGCATAGAAATGAGGGAAAAGCAAGTGAATGGAGTAGGAAAAAAGAAAACAAAAGGCAGTGTAGAACCATTTATGTCACTCACTGTTGTCTGGCAGTTAGCACAGCGGGTTAAAGCTCTAAGCTGTTAATGAGTTGCTTAGTATATGTATAAAAATAAGATATGTTTCCTTTACAGTACATCAGACTTCACAAGCCCACCCATGCAGTGCTCTTGAAGGCTACCTTTGCTCCCATCTGGTAAGGGTTGGACTACCCCTGTCAACATTACTCATCTCAAAGGAGACTTTGTTTGGCATCATCTTGTACACAGAATGTCTGTCTTCTGCCAATGTTCTTTTACAGCAGACAACTTTCTACTTTGTTTCTACCAACTCAGGCAGATAGGGCCTTGGTTTAACATCTCATCCAAAGGATGACACACTCAGGAGTGCAGCATCCCCTTATGTTGCTGCAAATATAAATTACCCTTTTACAGGACTAGACATGATCCACAAAGCTAACTTCATCTGTGTACTGCAAATTGGTCATAAAAGAGTACATACAGGGACAGCAACTGCAGAGAAGCAGTCTTTCCCTCATTCTCCTAAAGATATGTTGCTAAGCATAAACCTTAACAATCTATCAGTGCTGCTTAAAAAATAATTACTTTTACTTTCTTACATTACTATATTATGGTATACATTTTCAACCACAGGGATGGTCAACAAGTCATATATGTTGATGAACCCTAACTGTCTATGATGAATATAGAGACTACCTGTAGGGCCCTCTACAATGTTTATACTGTATACTCCAGCAAAGATGAATGCATCCCAGTTCAGATGTACATAAGACAGATTCACTACATATCTCACCAGTAATCAGATGATAAGCAGCACAGTGGAGATGACAGGTGAACAGGTGCTTAGGATAAGTAAAGTGGTGGGGGTGAAGTACGATTTACAGAATGGAAATAAGGGAGGTTTGGGGGACAATGGTCCTTGAGTATCATCTTCACAGCCACAGGACTTCTCTGTGCCATCCTGTATCTCCTCATCTAACTCCCATAGTGATTAAGTCTCTGATTATTCTCACTGTCCCCCCAGCATGCATGGCAGCCCTTGTTGTATTATTCTAACTGTCCACTGCCATGCATGGTAGTCCTTATTGTATTATTCTCCCTGTCCCCTGGCATGCATGGTAGCCCTTGTTGTATTATTCTCACTATCTCCAGGCATGTATGGTAGCCCTTGTTGTATTATTCTCAGTGTCCCCAGCATGCATAGTAGCCCTTGTTGTATTATTCCCACTGTCCCCCAGCATGCATGGTAGCCCTTGTATTATTCTCACTGTCCCCTGGCATGCATGCTAGCCTTGTTGTATTATTCACACTGTCCCCCGGCATGCATGGCAGCCCTTGTATTATTCTCACTGTCCCACAGCATGCATGGTAGCCCTTGTTGTATTATTCTCACTGTCCCCGGTATGCATGCTAGCCTTGTTGTATTATTCACACTGTCCCCCGGCATGCATGGTAGCCCTTGTTGTATTATTCTCACCGTCTCCCTGCATGCATGGTAGCTATTGTATTATTATCACTGTCCTCGTCATGCATGGTAGCCCTTGTTGTATTATTCTTACTGTTGACTCCATGCATGATAGACCTTGTATTATTCTTACTGTCCCCCCATACATGGCAGCCCTTGTATTATAGTCACCACCCCCGTGCATGGCAGCTCTTGTTGTATTATTATCACTGTCTCCCAATACATGGCAGCTCTTGTTGTATTATTCTTACTGTCCCCCCATGCATGATAGCCCTTGTATTATTCTTACTGTCCCCCCATACATGACAGCCCTTGTTGTATTACCCTCACCCCCCCATGTGTGGTAGCCCTTGTTGTATTATTCTCAGTGTCCCCAGCATGCATAGTAGCCCTTGTTGTATTATTCCCACTGTCCCCCACCATGCATGGTAGCCCTTATTGTATTATTCCCAGTGTCCCTCCATGTGTGGTAGCCCTTGTTGTGTTATTCTCACTGTCCATCCCATGCATGACAGCCTTTATTGTATTATTCTCACTGTCCCCCGGCATGCATGGTAGCCCTTGTTGTATTATTCTCACTGTCCCCCCATGCATAGTAGACCTTGTTGTATTATTTTCACTGTCATCCCCATGCATGGCAACCCTTGTATTATTCTCTCTGCCCCCCCCCAGCATGCATGGTATCCCTTGTTGTATTATTCTCACTGTCCCCCCATGCATGGTAACCATTGTTGTATTATTCTCACTGTCATCCCCCATGCACGACAACCCTTGTTGTATTATTCTCCCTGCACCATGGCATGCATGGTAGCCCTTGTATTATTCTCAGTGCCCCCCATGCATAGTAGCCCTTGTTGTATTATTCTCACTGCTCCCCATGCATGGCAGCCCTTGTTGTATTATTCTCACTGTCCCCTGGCATGCATGGCAGCCCTTGTATTATTCTCACTGCCCCCCCATGCATGGCAGCCCTTGTTGTATTATTCTCACTGCCCCCCATGCATGGCAGCCCTTGTTGTATTATTCTCACTGCCCCCCCATGCATGGCAGCCCTTGTTGTATTATTCTCACTGTCCCCCGGCATGCATGGCAGCCCTTGTTGTATTATTCTCACTGTCCCCTGGCATGCATGGCAGCCCTTGTTGTATTATTCTCACTGCCCCCCATGCATAGTAGCCCTTGTTGTATTATTCTCACTGCCCCCTATTCATGGCAGCTCTTGTATTATTCTCACTGCCCCCCCATGCATGGCAGCTCTTGTTGTATTATTCTCACTGCACCCCCATGCATGGCAGCCCTTGTATTATTCTCACTGTCCCCTGGCATGCATGGCAGCCCTTGTATTATTCTCACTGTCCCCTGGCATGCATGGCAGCCCTTGTATTATTCTCACTGCCCCCCCATGCGTGGCAGCCCTTGTTGTATTATTCTCACTGTCCCTCAGCATGCATGGTAGCCCTTGTTGTTCTTGCACCCCATGAAAGACTTATGCTAGCTATTTGCAGCACTGATTCACACATACTAGTTCTTCGGTTAAGTGTTCTCTAACCTGCATGTTTCTGCCTTTCACTTATTCAGCCCTATGCATCTCCACCTTTCCCTGCATATTGCAATCCTGAATGTTCTTCTTAAGGCAAAAGCTCCAAAGTAACTTTTAATAATGAAGTTGGATACAGGGTGGCCGTGCAATCTCCACCTAGAAGACACTGAAGCCAGGAAACTAACTGTTTTCCAAAAGCTGTGAGACACCTTTACTACCCCCCCTGATGACTGTGCATCCATTACATATATTCTCTATTGTACCCATCTGATGTAGTACATACTGTATCTGTCTACTTGGACTGTGGCCGACAAAGTTTAGTCGGCTTCACAGATGGTTGACAGGTGTGCAAAAGCTTACAATGCTTGAGGTTGGGAAACATACCCTTTCCCCAACATTGTACAGTCTTGGTGTTAGTATATGTAATTTGCAGAGGATGTTGGGGTGCAAAGGGGATTGCACCACCTACAAAACATGATGTTTTCTGTTATTTGTTAAAGTGTGTGTGTGTGTGTGTGTGTGTGTGTATATATATATATATATATATATATATATATATATATATATATATATATATATAAAACAAAGCAGATAACACCCAACAAAACAAATGCCTTGCTACTAAGGAAATAGTAACAAAATAATCCAACCAAGTTGCAGTAGCATAAGCAACCATGAAACATAGGAATACCAAACTCACGTAAAAAGTATTAAAACACAGTCCTTTATTTGTGCATAGAGGTAAGTGCTTTCACAATCGCTTCATCAGACCATAAAAACCCTGCATTACACAATTCCTTATATACCCACCATGCAAATCACTTATGTAGACTCTCTATCAATCTCTATCTCTACCCTCTTAAAACTTAAAATACATATGTATAAAAGCACATAAAATTGTCTAATCACACATCACTATATGCATAAAAATGTTTATAAGAGCCGATACTATAAGACGAACATAAAACCACTGACTAACCATATAAAAATATCTACCTTATACCTAGCTAATAAATGTTATAAAATAGTGTCACTAAAGGCTATCCAAAAAATGAATAAATGAAACATGTATAAATAAAACATGTATAGATGAAATTATAGAAACACAATAAAATAATCGGAGAAAAAAATCAAAGTATATTGAGGCTAAATATCCTATAACATATTCTGACACTAGAAGCTACACCAACCTTAAATAGAATCAAAAACAACACATTAATAGTCATGCATTTATACTACATGGATAACAACAATAATAATGGGTCTAATCCATACCCAAAAGATGGAATATAATAAATGGCATAAAGTCAGAAGAGATCAGCATCATATTAAAAATGTCTAATAGGTGTAAACAAACGTCTCAAATAGCAGCTGTCATGTGACCAAGGAATAGGTGAGATAAACAAAGCTATAAATATATAAATAAGTTGGAACAGTAGAAACTATAGACATAGCCACAGAACATGGTAATATAAATATACATACATACATAACCAAAATCCATTGAATTATGATACCTTCATTTAACAACCATTCTTCTGGACTTCAAGACGGGTTTGAGGGAGGCTCTTTCATTGAGGCCTGTACCTCTATCTGCTCTAAGTCTCAAGATCCAATTCATTTCCTCATTTTCTCTAAACCTGACTAGTCTAACTGTCTTTATATACTCTGATCTTCCGAACCCATTAACGCATTAAAAGCAACTCCTTCCTTATTAAACTATGTTACTAATTATCTCTTGAATACTTTGATTGTATTTGCATTCCTGTATTATGCCTGTATTTCTGCATTGTAAACTATAGATTGCACTTGCATACTTTATTATGCCTGTATTCTGCGCTGTAAATTTTACGGTGATAACCTGTTATACATACTGTAAATAGCTTTTATCTATCTCATGTATCCTAAGATGTTGTGTTAATTGCATTGTCCTAGCTTTGGAGCTTAACTCCTCAGGCCTCTACTGAAAATGGACATGTATCCAGTTGGACTAGCCCGGTCAACAAATGTAAAATAAATAAATAAAATTTCCCTCCTCTCAGTACCATTCCTTATATCACCCTCCCGGTTAATTGGTATGATCATATCTATAACCATAAAATGGAATTTATGCTCCTCCCCCATAGCTGAGACACGTTTGGCTAGAGCATTGTTAGGTGAGTTTATCCTAATAGCATACAGATGTTCCCTTATTCTATTCCTGAACATCCTATTCATTTTCCCAATATAGAATGAAGCACATAACTTACACTCCGCCAAATAAACAATATGCGAAGTATTGCAGTTAGCTGATACTTTGAACCTAAATTCCTGTCCGGTATCTGGATGTAAAAAGAGGCCACTAGAATTCAGGAAACTGCAAAAATTGCACTGCCCACTTGGTACAGTGCCCATGATCTCTCCTGCTACACATCTGTTAACTGATTGGAATAAAATCCTTTTCAGATTAGGTTTATTCTTAAACCTATATCGTGGTCTGTCACCCACAATTTCCCTAATATCTGGGTTGGTCGTGAGAACTCGCCAATGCTTATTGGTAATATCATAGATGGCCCAGTGGTGAAGAACATGGGAATTCTCATACCAGTGGGTCTACAATCTTGCATACTCTCTCCCTCTACTGGATCTAAAAAGCAGGGTGCAGCTCTACCTCTTCTGAGTGAATCTATTCCTGAGAGACCTGCATTGATCTCTTTATAGCTGTAGTCTTGGTTAGATAAACTGTCTTTAAAGATGACCAATTCCTGCCTATAACCAGGATCTGTGGCATTCAGGCGAGAGATCCTCATCTCTTGCCCCTTAATTATATTTCTAAAGATGTAGTGTGGATGCATGATTTGTCCATGCAAGAGGGTGTTCCTGTAGCATTTCTTCCTATACACCCCTGTATTAATTGCACCACAAGTTAATTTTTCCACATAAACATCCAGATACCCTATTTTGGATGGATAAAAGGTCAAAGAAAACTTCAAATAGTGAGTCAAGTGATTCATCTGGGTCACAAACGTCATTAACACATCTGAACCACCATTCCAAATAAGAAAGATGTCATCCACAAAACGACGATAAAGGACATGTCTCCTAAAACTATCCATCAAAAACAACACATCTTCCTCCCAGAGAGCCAAAAACACGTTGGCGTAGCTATTGGCACAGGAAGTGCCCATAGCCACGCTGTAAGTATGTCTCCTGATTGAAGAGAAAAACATTATTCTCAAGTATGACTTCTAAAAATAGGCAGATTAAATCCACCTGTCCATCATTGTAGTCACTGTGTTTAGTTAAATATTTCTTGATGGATAGAACACCCAATTCATTTGGAATAATGCTGAACAATGACTGCACATCTAGGGTGACAAAGATGACGTCTTTCTCCATCCTTAGAGTATTAGTGAAACCATATAGGTCAAGAAAAAATTGTCTCATGTCTTTGAGGACCACAGTATTCAACTCCAATATTGGTCCGAGAAACTTCTCTACGTAGACTACTTAGACTATTAAGTTGTTTTTGATTCCATTTATGGTTGGTGTAGATTCTAGTGTCAGAATATGTTATAGGATATTTAGCCTCAATATACTCTGATTTTTTTCTCCGACTATTTTATTGTGTTTCTATAATTTCATCTATACATGTTTTATTTATGCATGTTTCATGTATACATTTTTGGATAGCCTATTTCATAACATGTATTAGCTAGGTATAAGGTAGATATTTTTATATGGTTAGTCAGTGGTTTTATGTTAGTCTTATAGTATCTGCTCTTATAAGCATTTTTATGCATATAGTGGTGTGTTTAGACAATTTTATGTGTTTTTATACATATGTATTTTAAGTTTTAAGAGGGCTCTATTGATAGTCTACAAAAAAACATGAAGTCCAGATGTATACTTTGACTTTAAGTTCTTTATTGAATTATTGCATAAGTGATTTGCATGGTGGGCATATAAGGAATTGTATAAGTCAGGGTTTTTATGATCTGATGAAGCGATTGTGAAAGCACTTGCCTCTGTGCACAAAGGACTGTGTTTTAATACTTTTTACATGAGTTTGGCATTCCTATGTTTCATGGTTGTCTATGCTACTGCAACTTGGTTGGATTATTTTGTTACTATTTCCGCAGTAGCAAGGCATTTGTTCTGTTGGGTGTTATCTGCTTCGTTTTATTTTTATTTCTCTTCAACACACCTATTGGAGACGTGGCAGATGGTTCCTTGAATATCGAGCTAGATTACAGGCCAGTTGGGTCTGTAGGAAATACTGAGAATTCTGATATGAGTGACAGACCAATTTGGTTCATCAGATTAGAGCCTAGACCAATCGGATTTACTGATGGCAGCTAAAGCCTTTCAGATAGGTTTGTAGCCTGTATGAGGGGAGACAACAATCCACTTCTACTTTATGAAGCCAACAGTGGAGACATGGTGGCGTCCATGAGCACAGAAGAGTTGGAGCAGTTGAGACTCGAGATTGAGAAGTTGGAAGGTGATTCCATTAAATTTAAATGTTTGACAACCCAACGACAACATTTTGAGGTATGCCTGAGTAGAGGCATTATACCAAGGGGTTTGTGTGCACTAAAGATGCCGACGTATGGAGAGCAATATCCGGACCTCTTAGCAAAATAGCAGCAGTTGAATTTGGAGGTAAGCATGAATTATTTGAAATTATTAATCAAATTTTTTAAACTGGAGGAGGAGAGTCTGAGACTCTCCATTTTACAACAGCAGCAAACCCTGTATACTCGTTTCTCACATGAGCTGTTGACTGTGCTCTGACTGGGGTATTAGATGGTATCCTGGTCTACGAGAGAAGATTGTTGCAACAAAAATGAAATAAAATAGATAGGTATACTAGGGATTTCCAGCAGGGCCATGTCTTCACTTGGCTGAGAGCTAATCAAGTTAACAGGCAGATAGTGCCAGGAGGTGGGGCACCACCTAGTAATACTAGGAATCCACCACTTGACAGTATTTGTGATTCTAGTGACACTATCAATAATATAGTGACTGTGAATGAAAATGTTAATCTGAATGAAGGCTCTAGTAATGCTGATACTGCTGTTAACTATGGTACAAGAATAGGATTGTCTGCTATACCTACACCTTCTGGCAGCCCTGGAACAGTGGAGGCTGCAGGAGAGTCATTGTCCTTACAGATTGCTATGCCTTGCAACTCCTTGGACAGTAAGAATGTCAATCAGTTTGTTGTACGACCTAAATTGGGTCGAGCTTTAATAGCGAATGAAGCTATACAACAGACAATCTATGGCCACAGGTTTTCATCAACTCCCTTTTCCCATTTCAGTGGAGAAAGGGGCAGTGAGAGACCATTCTGTCAGTCGAGGGAGACAGAAATGCAAATTCTCAGCAGAGAGACAATCAAATCAGTCTCTCAAAAAAAAGTAGGGACTGTCTAGTGTGGAATATCTCACATAGGAACATAGATACTGATGAATTTAATGTTCTGAACAAGGGTTTAAATTTTATTCCAACTAAACAAAACAATTTAACACATGTATTAATAGATGTGCAGATGTTTAATAGGAATGTTATGCTCGGCTATGAATTTGGTAACATTAACATTGAATGTGGCCATGTTTTTAAGAAACCTAGTTTATATATGCCAACCAGCCATCCGTTGGTTGAGACATTTTATAAATTGGTTGAGGATGATTTGCACATCATGTATAATGACCATAGGGGTGAACGGAGAATTAAGAATAGGTATAATCTGTGCTTTAAAGAGAGGAATACTTTGACAAGGTTACAGAATGACAACTCCATTGTCATTAGACCTGTGGACAAGGGTGGACCTGTGGTCCTTATGGATAGGGAGAGCTACCAGGTTTCTACGGATGATATGTTGAGTGAACATAGGTATGATAGTGTCATCAGTAGAAATAATGTGGATACCATCAAATACAGGATCTCTATGATGGTGGAAGACTTTAAGAGTTCTATTATAACCAGTGAGTTAGGGAAATTTTTAGAGATAGAATGTCCAATGATACCCGTCATAGAGGATCTACCTAAGATCCACAAGGATGGAAGAAACCCCTCCCCATGAGACCTATACTAATGGGGAGGGTTTGGTGTATGGAGCCCGTCTCTCTCTATGTAGAGAAGTTTCTCCGACTCATATTGAATTTAAATACTGTGGTCCTCAAAGACATGAGACAATTTCTTTGCACTACTCTTTATACATGCTAACTGTTCACTGTGATGTGTTCCGGAATGTTCTATTTACTGTGGAACCTCTTTCACAGATATAATGTAATTACCATACATTTAGAGTGTGGTGGTACAGCGGTTGCGTTATTGCCTCACAGCAAGAGGTTCTCCCGTTCGATTCTCAGCTAGTGTGCGGGGAGTGCCTTCTGTGTGGAGTCTGCATGTCCTCCCCATGGACGAGTGGCTTCCGAAAGACATGTGTTGAATGGGCGTGCCTTCGGTGAAGGTTGGGCATCGGGCTGGCAACTTGGCACCATAAAAATCTACTGCCAATCATTAGCGGACCAGAGTTCCGTTGTGGCGACCCCTTAACGGGAAAAGCCGAAAAGGCAAACAACAACAACAACCATACATTTAGAGTGCATTGCATGGACAGCAAAATGGCTGAGATTATGTTTAATAAGCTTGATAGGAAGAGTGTACTGGTCTGTTTTCTTGAGTCATTGTTTTACTATTTCTGTTCATGCAATGTTATCTGCTTCACCCATGTTACTTATTTATTGGTTTTGTTAATTGGGAAAGTCTGACTGGGTGTAAACCTCTTTTCAGTGGAGGGCTGGGATGAAAAGCTCCGGTAATACAAACTGATATCACAATACAAAAAGTTCTCAACATTTCAAAGTAAAATGTAACTTTGGACTAAGAAGGTTATGGTCAATGAAAAACAAACTCAAAATTTGAGAATCTTGTAATAGAAAAACGTTGTTGTGTTTGCAATTAAGTAGTCTTATTGGGCAGTGCAACAAACATAGTGATTACATAAAGGGCAGTTTTGTATGTGAGAGAAAACTTTACCTACACAAGGGAATTATACATTTAATTGCAACAGGGAGGTTGGCATAATAATTAAGGTGTTTTCCTTACAGCCCCAAGGTGAAGGGTTTGATATTCAAGAGGGGTTATTGGTTAAGCTTACAACAATCTACCTGGGTGATTTAAGAACCAAGTATTAAACAGCAGAATACAGTTATGCCTTACTTGTTCTCTTAATTTACATATGGCTGGTATTTTGTACTGCCTGTTCTGGTCAAATAACCCTAGTTACTAAAAGATTAAAGTAATGTTACTTTTACATTAGCATTTGTACACTTTATTCATGCATTAAATACACACTAGTCAGTTTCTCCACAACACGTAGCTTAAAGTGCTTTACTTTCCAACTCCCTTTTACATTAGACATACTGCTTAATCATCCATTCTGCAGTCTGATGTAAGTATATAAGCATAAGACTAAACAACATTGACAGGAACATGGCTTTCTTTGTAGTGCACAATTCAATATATCTGTTTAAATGCCAGGAAATGGAAACAGCTTTCAAAGAAAGCAAGTCAAATTTTATCCTCTAGAGACATGAGAAGGTAGCTACCAATATAATGATGGTTCTGCGGTAATACATATATGTTTATACAGTACGCAGCCAGTGTTGTGCTAGTTACTTACAAAGTAATACGTTACTATAACTAGTTACTCTTCAGTGAAAGTAATATATTACTATTACTAGTCTAAAGTAACGAGTTACTTTTACAAAAGTATAGTTTATCAATTATAATACTGAGATTTATGGCAACACTTCTCTTTCCCTTTCATAAATACTGATACCGGTGTCCCACAAGGATCAATACTGGGTCCCCTCCTGTTCAGCATATTTGTTAATAACTTTCATACCACTCTTACCCATAGTACTGTTATCCAATATGCAGATGACTCCACTATCATCTGCTCTTCTAAATCTGTCACTGCACTACAGCATCTCACCCAAAAAGCTTCTTCTCGCATCGAAATCTGGATGTCCCAGAACCACCTCGCCCTTAACCCCAACAAAACAAAACTTCTAATATTTACCCCCTCAAAATCAAAACCTGTTGACAAGTTACTATTCTTCATTCACTCCCAAACCAACACTATCATTGAAGTTGTCACTAGTACCAAATTGCTAGGTGTCATCATTGATGACAAATTAACTTTCGACCTTCACATCTACAGCAACATAAAAAAAAAACGCCATCAACTAGGTGCCCTGTATAGACACAACTATTTTCTTAGCCTGTCTGCTAAAAAAGCCCTGGCCTCATTCTTCCTGCTTCCTAATCTGCTATACGGTGCTCCCATCCTGACCAATCTACAGTCTTCCTTGAGAACAAAACTAGACTCTTGCTACAACAAAGTCGCCAAATTTGCTACTAATGTAAAATTTTCTACTCATCACTGTTCCTCTCTGCTTCAGCTAAACTGGCTAGAACTCCCCAATTATCCTTCTTTTCTACAATTAACTACAGCCCACAAGCTTATCTACTACCATGAAACATGCCCTCTCCTCCATACTGACCATGTACCATCCTAACCAACACCTCAGGTCAGGTCAGGAAATAAGATGTTACTGTCGCTCGAGAAACCCAGGTTCTTAGCCGGCCAAATGTTGTATTCCTATACTGTCTCCAAGTCATGGAGCAAACTCCCCCCTTCACTCAGGATTATCTATAATCCTGCCTCCTTTAAAATATCCTCAAACTACATATACCCTTTCATTGCACCCAAATAAACAACCCCAACACCTAACTTACCTTCTCTATGCTTCACCTTTAACTATTCTATTACTATCATTTCCTTTCCCCTTCTCTTTGCCTACCTACTACTTTCTGTCACAGTAACTTTACTTCTTCCCCTCCTTAGCCCTCTATTCTTACACTAAATTTAACTCCCCTCTGCTACAATCCATGCAGATATATTTTACACTAATGTGTGTTTGAAGGTACACCAGTTATTAAGTGTATTTTATTATGATTGTAACACTACTGCTTGATATTCTTGTGTATCAATATTTCATGTGAATTAATTGTATGTAATTATTGTGGAGCATTTTTCCCCTGGGCCTCCACTGAAAATGGGTTAATTCTAGGCCCAGTGGACTTTGCCACTTAACAAATGCAATAAATAAATAAATAAATAAATAAATAAATAAATAAATATTTTCAGCAACTAAAAATCAAAACCCCAAAAAAATTTTAAATAGAACGTAACAAAAAATTGTCAAGACAAAATTTGGTTGATAATAGATCCACCCGAAGAGTCCTGCTAGGTGCAATGGGTTGCAGCGTTGGGCATTAAACCAATGAGTGGTGAGTTTGATTCTGATTGATGGTGATATGGAGAACCAATGCCATTTATTATATGGCAAGGTAAGGATATGATCTTTAGCAGGCTAGAATTTTCCCAGTGTTAGGGTTTTTTTATTTTGTGAGAGTCCCACAGTACCAGCACAGGGCCAGAGTCTGGTCTTCATTAGCTTTCACCTCCTTGCAGTACTAAAAAAAAAAAATAAGTAAATTATGCTCCAGACTGGGGTGGTGCTGCGGTAGCGTTGTCGCCTCACAGTAAGACGTTGTCCTGTTCAATTCTCAGCTAGAGCATCTTCTGTGTGGAGACATGTGTGAATGGGCGTACCTTCGTTGAAGGTTGTGCGTCAGGGCCGGCAACTCGGCACGTAAAACTCTACTGCCAATCATTAGCGGATCGGAGTTCTGCTGTGGCGACCCCTAACCGGTAAAAGCCGAAAGACACAACAACATGATCCAGACTAATTCTAATGATTATTATGAATCATATCTCTCAACCTCAAACATAAAAAGTAGGTACAACTGGCCAAAAATCTGGACACTAATCAACATAAACTTTGTATGTATAATGTAACTCCACCCACTCCAATGGAATTATAGGAAACCAACATACAAATAACTGTGAAAATGTTCCCCAATTTAACATTAATTCTCTTCTCTTCTCTCTCTCTCTCTCACACACCTACCTACCTTTACTCTGCTCTCACACAGCCACACACTCATACACACACCTACTTTATAACACAGTAAAACACATACTTTATCTCTCATATGAATGGTTAGTTTAAATTACATAGACACACAGGCACATGCACACACACTGTCCCTCTCGTACAGAAAAATGAATCAGTTTAAGTAACGCATATACTCGTACACTCATACTCTCACTCACACTTACCTCTGCATGACTAGTTTAAATTCCACAGTAAGTGTGGTCTGACTTTACATCCATAGCACACCTTAGTAGTCTCACAAGTTACAACTTTGCTGCCTTTCAGTCTTAAAGCAGAAGTTAAATGCTGTAACATTTATTTATTTATTAATGTTGTGACTTAACATACCTAGCATTTATAAACTTTAATTATGGCACATACGCTTGCAGAGGACAGTTAAAATATTTTTCCATTCTACTCATGGACTTATGAACTTGCATAGCTCTGTTAGTTTGTAAAACTATGCACTACTATACACTACTATACTACACACTGTTAGTCTGTAAAACTGTACGAGCTGCACTTATGTTATTTTAATGCAACACCACGCTTGTGCAGAATTCTATGGTTACATCAGTCAAGTACAGATCTAATTATTATCATCATTAGTTGACTGCAGTGTATTACTCTTTCTTGAAAATGTTTTAATTTAAAATGTTTTAATTCTTGATATCCTTCAGAAAATGCACGCTAATGCAAAATGTGTCATTCCAAAAATGTTCTAAGTTTATAAAAGCCCTACTGGAAATTTATTCCTGATTTCAGACCATGGTTCCCCTCTACACACTATGGCTAATGGCTATGTTTAAAATACTGAACAGTATATGAGTTCTGTGGACTGCCATCTCCTAAACTGTGTTTCTTTACATCGGGGAAAAAAATTGAAACACAAACTCACTAACATGATGTCCACCTTACAAACAGCAGGATAATATGTGATTGTACCTACCAATTATTCCTGATTTTGCTCTGCCTCTGGCAAATGCCTGATTTTCTGTTAAATTGCTGAGGATTTCAACAATCCAGTATATGTTATTGTTCAAAATTCATAATGACACAAAATCTAAGTGAATTACAATAATAGATGCCCGAATCTGAATCCTTCTACCCTTTCTCTGGTATTATCTCCATATGGGTCATGAAATCAATGACATTAGCAATTGTTCCTGTAGTCAGTAAGGAGTAGAAAATGGTCCTCCTTAAAGGAGAAGATGCCACCATCACAGGGTGTTGTTTTTTTTTAACTGAAGGCTCTTAAAAGTGAGATGGTTCCAGCGCCCTTGTCTGCAGTCCAAAATTAGGATTTAAATGGGCCAATCAGGAATATGTAGCACCCTATTATTTTGAGCCCAAAACCGTAAATGTCAAGGAACTTGGTACAGTTGAACGGTATGTTATGAATGCTACGTGCTATGAGTTGTGCCAACATTATGTTGTAATTTTTTATCCAAATTACCCCTTCAAAGTCTCTTAATACCTCCTAACATCTGATAACTATCAGTACTACCCAGGGCCCCTGCAAGTTTTCTATTGTTCTTTAGGGGGCAATATCACACACATTGAGAACCACTGGTTTAAGCAAATTTAACTCACATTTAAGTTACTAAAAAAAGTAATATATTACTATTACTTTGTTACTATTTTGAAAAGGTAACTAGTTATATTACTAGTTACTAGAAATTGCAATATATTACTCCCATCACTGTATGCAGTACACTTAGACAAGAGCCTAATGTATCCAAAAAGTGGATTAAATAGAAGTTGTGGCTCAGAAATCTGTATTGTTCCATGAACTCAGTGCATTTAGACAACTTCCAGTGTCCATTGTAGAAGAATAATGGATTAAACAAACAGTACTTGGTCATTTGGGGTCACTTCAGATGACATCAGTACACATTGCAGTACGGGGAATGTTCAGTGTTAAGACAACTTCAGATCTAGAATACATTCCTTGTATTCAGGTTTTTTGTCTTGCCATTCTGAAAAATTGCATGTATTATACTATGACTATCAGCACCCACCCAATAGGGCAAAAGGAAGGAGGTACAAGAGGTAAACAGAAAGAGTAGGGATGTGGGGGAGTTAAAGTAACAGGGAGGAAATGTAAAGGTAGCAAAGATGGTGATGCAGTTGAGTCCAAAGTTTATAGGGATTTAGTAGATGGAATTAAGAATTGGAACAGGCTCTTTATGGGTATGTCATATAATGAAAGCAGGTGGTGACTTGCCAACCATAGATGAGGATATCATTGAGGAATATTGCCAAAGACTAGCAAAGAGCCGATACTGACTGACTACTGTTCTTCATCCTTCATAAACATAAGTGAGAAGAGAGTCCACTTTAAGGAGCACTTCAGGGCTGTATGAGAAGAGTGGAAAGACTCCAGTACTGAGAGGTATGAAGAGAAATGGGAACTGTGTGGCCTTATGGGGAATGAAGTACGAGGATCACATGATCTACTTCCCAGAGGTCTCTGAAATATAACCATTCTGCTGAAATACTACTGCTGTATTGGCAGACAATCCAATAAACATCTTCAGAATATCAGTGGGTAGTTGTACTTCTGAACTGATGAACTTCTGGCAGAAAGGCATTGATTCTGTAAGTAATTTATGGAAACAATACCATTAAAATCTGTAGAGTTACAGACTTGTTATCTAAAGAATGGTGTCAGGTAAATTTATTGTCATAAACTTGACAGAATGAATGCTATTATTTCAGAGGACAAAAGCTATACAACAGCAAGTATCATGAGTTCATGGAAGACGATGATGATCAAACCTCAGACGGTGATTTATTGTTGTTTAATAGCAGAACATGATAGGGTAGTACTACCTCTAGACACGGTCCAATGGGAATTCAGTAAGAAACCTACATTAGTCTTGCACAGAAGATGGAGTGGAAATTAATTAATGATATTCAGTTTTACATTCCTTGTGTAACTTGAAATAAGAGGGGTTGGAGGTATGACCCAGACTGTAGCATTTGTCTGCTACATGGTTAAGTGGTACGGCACAGACAAATGTAGTTGGAGGGGGCAGATATTAGAAATTAGGAGTGGAGTGCAATGATGGTCTCCAGAAGTTCCTGAATTCTGAGTGTGTTTATCTCAAATAGATCAAATGGAACAGGCAACAGGATTGACCTCTTTTTTGTTGACACCAAGAGAAGTTCAGTAGTACAGCATGGGGGTGAATTGTCTATTTAAGGGTTATGAAAGACTGAAAAAGTGGAACTAAATGTGTCACATTAACAGATGGGCAAGTGCTGCACTTGGTCAACAGCAACAACCTATCACCTTGGCTTTGTGGAACTGATGGCAACATAGCATGAAAAGGATCTGGCGATACTGATGACATGTAGAATGGACAGCTGTGACTACAATGAAAGGCCACTGTCACTGGTAAACCATGCTGGGATGTATCTATATGGGGATAGACTGTACAAATAAGAAGGAAGTGATTGTACGCTACAGGACCTCTGTCAAACCACTTCTTCAGTAATGTGTGGTTATACAAGAAATGTACATTAGGCTCCTGAAGAAATCTACAAGTAAACCACCAAAAATATCCATGAGATGGCATGGAAGGGATATGAAAAGAGAGTGAAGGAACTACAGGTCTTCTCACTTGAGAACAGTAGAGGCAGTTAGGGATGTGATATTGGTATACTATTATGTCAGAGAAATGAAAAAGGATTACCTGGTGGAAGACCTGTAAATGGTACACAAGAACTACTCCTTGTTTCTCCAAAAAGGCTTCTTCACAGACATGATTGTAATATACAAAATGGATTCACAGAATGGGGGACATCAGAGAATCCAAAGAGACATTCGAGAAGGACAACTGCACAAGAGTTAAGGTAGATGTCGAGATGAGGGACATAGCATACTAAATACATTTATAGTGCAGACTACACAAGATTACTGTTGCATTCTCACAAAGAGTTCCATCATGTGGTAATCTGACACATTTCTCAGGATAACTGGTTTGACAATCCAGAACAAAATACAGCTATTACCATGCACTGCTATGACAATGCCCACCTCACTTCCACTCAAAACATGCTGCTTAGTTCTCTCTCACACACACACACACACACACACACACACACACACACACACACACTACACAAACAACAACTGCTTGCACGTTGTGATTCAGGTAACACTTGGTCCTCGTCAAATTATGACTTCACGTCTGGAGAACACCATTAAGTATGAGAGAATTTGTGCAACTTGGAGCTAAAATCTGACATATGAAAATAACTGCAAAATGACTTGTAAAAAATGAATTATTCAAAGGCATGCAGTTGTTTGCTAGAAGAATCCTTAACATGATTGCACATAAAATTTCATATCAGGCAGAACTTTTTAATAGAATCTAGACCAGAAGCTGCCATTAAAAAAGGAATAATTAGTAAAGCGTATAAAATATTGTGTAATAATTATAAGAATCAATCAGAGGTTAGAAAGGATTTGAAAGAGAGAGACTGGATAAGCAATTCACAAAGAAACAATGGGATGATATATGTATGTTTCACAAACATGCAACAAAATATAGAAGATTTAGGATTTTTGCCTGGAAATGTTTACATAGATATTTTTATACCCCAAGTAGACTCCAGAGAAATTTTCCTGTGGGGACAATAAATGTTGTGAAGAGGAAGAAAGAGGTAATTGGGAAGATACTGTATTTTCTGGGAGTACGGTGAGTTGGCCGTACTTTAAGGATTTCCTGAAGGATGTACTGTCGAAGATGCTGGGTAGGCAGATTGATCTGATGAGGCAGAAGATTTTTCTGAGCTATGATACAGAGTCTGAATTGCCTAGCTATGGTATGGCCTTGTTGTGTCTAATAATGGTGGCTACCAAAAAGAAAAACAAAGAACAATTACTTGTTCTTCTTTCGGCTTCTCCCTGTTAGGGGTCACCACAATGGAACTCTGGTCCGCTAATGATTGGAAGTAGATTTTTATGGTGCCAAGGTGCCAGCTCGATGCCCAACCTTCAACAAAGGCACATCCATTCTACACATGTCTTTCGAATGCCACTCGACCACAGGGAGGACATGCAGACTCCACACAGAAGGCGCTCCAGCCAAGAATCGAACAGGAAAACCTCTTGATGTGAGGCGACAACTCTACTGCTGCAACACCATGGCTATCGCTACGGCTGCACCACATGGCTATTGGAAAATCAAAATCGAAACCAACTATACTGGAAGTAGTGAATATAGTAGCAGACATAAAACAGCTGAAACTGAGATCTTTAGAAAAGGGTAGGAGCAAACTACATAGAAAAAAAATGGGAATTGTGGGAACAATACATATGAGGGAGGAATGATGTTCAAAAGGGAGTAAGACTGAAATGAGGTATGCAATGTTTGACTGAAGAAGATTGGGTAGATTATAACTGATGTATAATGTTTGCATCTGGGAGTGGGTCAGTATGGAATATGTTTGCAACTAGGATTGTTTTGGTGTGGTTTGTTTTCATTAGTATAAATGTATGATTGCCTATGTTGTAAGTGATGGTTTAATAAAGATGTTTGTTGTTTAAAAAAGGTAGGAACTGAATGATTTATGTAACATTGCTTAGGTTATATGACATATAGCAATGTTAACCAAGACTCTTTCCACAAAGGGCAAACGTCCAGTCTGGTGGACCCCAGCCATTAACAAACTTTACAATAAGAGGAGAAAGCTATTACATGATAGAACAAAATCCATAAAAGGGAAGTCACCCCTGATCATTATTAGTAAAAAAATACGAGCACTCATAAAATCAACTAAGGCCAATTTTGAGAGAAAAATTGCCATGGATTCAAAGGACAATCATAAGGCCTTTTTCAGCTATGTTAGGAACCTGGGTGGAAACTCACAGATATGCTCAGAATTAGTCCAAAATGATACAAAAATCACTGAACCCACAGACATTGCCAACATACTGGCAGACAGGTTCAGTGCAAACTTCACCCCTCTCTCCTAAAGGAGAGATAACTGTCCCAGCCGAGTGTAGCCTCCCGGACATCTCAAATGTGCAGGTGAAAGCTGCTCTCTCTAAAGCTAAAAACACAGCATCAATGGGACCGGATGGTGTCCCCGGCTGTGTGTTACACGAGCTAAATGAGGAATTAAACCCGCACATAAGGCAGCTGTTTAATCTCAGCCTTACCACAGGATACGTGCCCAAGGAGTGGCGTACGGCAACTGTGGTCCCACTCCACAAAGGTGGCGCCTCTACGGACCCTGGTAATTACCGCCCCATAAGCTTAACAAGTCTAGTCTGCAAAGCTATGGAGAGGATCATAATGGAGCTCATAAACAAAGATATAGGGGACTTGCAGACATTGGACCCGACCCAGTTTGGCTTTGTCAAGGGAAGATCATGCCTTTTGAACTTGGTCGACTTCTTTGAAATAGTCACCAAGGCCATTGATGAGGGAAAGGCAGTCCATACAGCCTACCTTGACCTTGCAAAGGCTTTCGACACAATACCCCACTCGGGTATTGTAGAAAAACTTACCAGCTTAAATGTAAACCCATATGTCACAAGATGGGTTGCAAACTGGCTTAAGGACAGAACCCACAGGGTTAGAGTTGCTGGCGCTGTGTCAGACTCCAAGCCGGTCACAAGTGGTGTCCCACAGGGCTCGGTCCTTGGCCCCTATTGTTTGGCATCTACTTCTCAGAAGTACAGGCCAACATGGGAGGACTTTGGCTGACAAAGTTTGCAGATGACTGCAAACTGGGCGCCATAGTGGAAAGTGCATCGGACACTGATATCCTTCAGAAGGGACTCACGGAAACAGATAGCTGGTGCCAGAGCCATGGCCTGAAGTTAAACGCCAAAAATGTATAGTCATACCCTTCGGGAAAAACAAGGTAACCCCAAGCTACCATATAGGTGGCAATCCACTAAGCACAGAAGAGGTTATCAGGGACCTGGGGACCCAGGTTGACAGTGGCCTTTCTTTTGACACTCACATTGCTAAAGTGGTTAGAAAGACCTTCTACATTGCCCACCTGATCATGAAGGGATTCACATCCAGATCTAGTGAGGTCATTGTTCGCCTGTACTCTTCACTTATCAGACCAATGATCGAGTACAATGCCCCATTCGGGATGTATCTCACCCGACATCTGCAGCAATTGGAGAGACCCCAAAAGTTCCTCACCAAAAGGATAAAGGGACTCCAAAATTTGTCATATGCTGCCAGATTGAAGAAACTCCAGCTCTATTCAGTCGCATACCGTCTGCTCAGAGGTGACATGTGCCTGACATACAAGGCCATGTCCAACCCGGAATTAATGGACATGCTCCACCTCAAAAATCCAAATCCACCAAAACCACTAGAGCAAGCGACTTAAACCTTAGCACGGATATAAATAGGACGTGCTGGAGGGATAGATTTATCACTCAGAGACTCCCTATGCTGTGGAATAAAATCCCGGTCCATGTGAGGCAGAGCACCTCGCTGACTCTGTTCAAGAGAAATCTAGACCTGTGGATGGGAGATCGTAGGTTTACCCCGGGAATCATCTCTGGGTCACTGCTGGACAGAGGCACAACAAACTAATGGGCACAGTATTTTTTCATATAAGGGGTGGCGTAAGCCACAATAATTTGGGCTAGGCTTATAAATGCCTTAGGGCAGATAGCCTAGTATAAACCTATGAACCTATGAACCTATGTGGAGTATAATGTTTATGTTAATATAGTTTGATTTCTTTTATATGAATTTTAATTTGGCAATGTCACAAGTGATAATTCAATAAAGGTGTTTAAATAAAAAAAAAGGAAAGCAGATTTGTGAACTCTGTGGTCATGTGAGGATCTTGGTAACGTAGTCTCTAGTCAGCTATCTGTTAAGACAGAAGGCAGCCTGCAGTTCGAGGACAGATGAAACTCAGTCACATAAAACTGTCTCAGAGAAGAACTGAAACTGTATTTGAGAAGCTTTTTTCCTCTAAAAGTGGGAAGCTACTTGCCTGTATAAGAAAACCAGTTGAAGGCATGAGACTCACAAATATTGAATTACTTTAGAAACCAAGCGAAGTGCATACTGAGCTAATGAAATGGAATAAAGTCTTATTTGCAGACGTGCTTCTTATGAACCTACACTTGTGACAGAGTATCTGTATGGCTGAGTTTTTTATGCTTTTCCTCAGGCTACAAGAAAGTATTCTGTTCATTATCTTGCCAATAAGGCTATGTTTAACAACCACAAAACTATCTCCAGTGAGTAGTTCTTCGACTACAAACCAAAGCAAAATAGTACAATAGAAAGATAGACGCCAAGGTTACACAGAAATGGACTTACTTATATATTTTGAATACACACGCTCAAAGTGCTTGATCCTATTTGACCTGTTGCAGTGACATTCTACATATGCCTTAATTGCAGGGTGTGATTTTGAAGACTTGCAAAAGCTAAGGGCTTCCATTTTTTTCATGGCTGCTTTATCAGTATCGACGGGAGAAAGATTTGCTGGCAGGTTTGAACTATGTACCATTATTTCACATATCAAACAAATTATTCTGCCCACTGTCTATTCAACATGATTGCAGCCATTTTCACCTCCTGGTATACTTTTATATACAGAGGATCATAATATTCAAATAGTAGGTGTAAAGTAGCTATTATTTTAAGGATATTTTTCCAGGTTTGAAAGTTATGTGACTGGCAGCATGCAAGAGTTGGCAATCTGTCCTTAACTAGCAAATCTGCAAGCAGTATAATTTCCAATACTGTCTGAAATTCTTCAAGTGAAAGACTGAGCAGAGAACTCTGGCAAGTGTCAATTATGCCCTTGTCAGGGAGGGAGGGTGGGAGTGTGTGTGTGTGTGTGTGTGTGTGTGTGTGTGTGTGTGTGTGTGTGTGTGTTAGGTGTAGTAGTAGCTCGATTTCATTTGTACTTGTCCTCAGCTTTACTGGACTGTTCAGGGAGGGAATGCCAAATGGGAGTTTTGTAAGGGGGGGCACCGACCGGACTATCCAAATTTAAAATACCCTGTCCAAATTAGTGTAAACACTTGAGGGTTCTTCCAGGCTTATACTGAGCACTGATGTAGTCAACCTAAGACCATTACTTTGGTTTGGGCCACTTATATCCCATGCACGTGGAGCCTATAATTGCTATAACTCTGTGAATTTTCTACAGAGAAAATAGAGTTCCAGAACAATCCTTTGGCATGTATGCACAGCACACAAGAAGGGGTGCAATGCTGCGCCTAACAATATAAAACATTGAAGCAGCTGAGTACCTCACAGAATTCTATGGGTGGGTTTAGTGAAGCAACAGCTCCATCTATAAGACAAATTTAGTATTGCAGGCAATACATGACAAGAAGCCGGACTGCTTGCTGTAGCAAGATACATATACAGTGGCGAGTTTTGAGAGCAAAGATGTATAACTCATAGCATAGTTAGTAGTTGGAATAAGTTTCCTTTTTTATGTTAGACAGAGTAACTTATATAACCCTTATAAGGGTTGGGAGGGTGGCCTAATGGCTAAGGAGTTTGCCTTACAAACGCAAGGTGCAGGGTTTGAGTCTCACAAGGGATAATTGGCTAAGCTTAAAATGGCTCGCAAGAGCAGTTAGCTTAGTACCAGTCTATGAACCTATGAACTATATTTGAAAAGGCAGTAGATAATTGTCTCAGAAGTAAAGTTTAATCATGGAATATGGAGTCTGCTTTGACTGTTACACAGTAGAAACACGCAAAAAATTAAACTATAACAACCATTGTGGGAAAGCACATGGGGAGGCTGAGGACCTGAGTACATGTAAAGTAATGTTGTGTAGAAGCTCTTTTTGAATGTGTGGCTTGAACAGGTCACATAGTTAAATATAAATGTTAGTCCCTTCTGGGTAAGTGGTCATGCATGCTTGCCCCAGCCTGTGGGTTATAAAAAGGCATGCATGACAGCTGTGTCATCTGCATTGCATGTATTCTCCCATTCCTCTTATAGTTTAAATGTCTGCCCTGCAGTAGTTCTGTTGTACAGGACAGCCTTGTGGCCATACAGCTGTATGACAGCTTGGGCACAGAAGGCAGGCTAACTAGCTGTAATACATCTGCTGCCCTACAGTTGACACTCCAGCACATGACATCCTCAGTCAAATTCTGGTGGGCCACTGCCTCCTTGCTAGAGTTGATGATAGGACACAAACAAGTAGTGGGTAATGAGATTCATTATCAAAAAATACATAATTTAGACACTTTATTATCATAACTGACATGCAGTAGGATCTCATTACCTGCTCCTGGAATAATGAGACCTGCATATATTCAGTACAGCAGTGTTTTAGGGTATCTCACCAGTGGAATAATATTGAATTCAAAATAGTAATGCTCTTTAGATTTGGAGCACACAGGTAGGATAGCAGAGGAGTTCTGCTATGCTGACACAAATGTCTTGAAATCTGATTGTAAGACTTTTTGAAATCATACATATGGATTGTTTAAAAAAAATAATAAAAAAATAGTAACTATCATTTCTTTAGGTTCAACAAGCGGACTGGGTGAAAGTTTATAACTCAACGGTTGTCAAACAATTGCATTAGATATTACTCCCATCAATACAGCTGACAGACACTTCTGCTAAGAGACATGGTGGCAGCTAGGGCAGTCTACCACAGCCTGGCAGAGGAGAAATGCATTCCTTCTATCACCTTTCTGAGGTAAGCCCAAGACAAGAATATTAACCAGATGTGACAAAAACAAGGACAGAGCTTAACACACCTCCGAGGCCTAATGGAAAAGACTTTAGCATCCCCTAATTACAGTATGAGTTCACATCTCATTTAAGGTGCTCTCATTAAATATGGCAGCATATAATGGAGTAAGACTATGAGCTGTTAATAAGTTACTTTGTTTGCTATGTGTAGTCCAGGGTTTGATTCGCTTACCCCCATTTGCATACTGTGTGGCTTTAAGCAAGTCATTTAACAAAGCAGTGCTTTGGGGTAATTGGAAAATTGCGTTAGGCGTCTTCAAGAATATCCTGTGCCACATATGTGTGAATTACCTACTTTTTCTATCCTTTGTTGACTGGGTTATCTTCATTGGGTTAATGACTTCTGTATGGGGGAGACCTGAGGTGGTATTTATGCTACTAGGGGGAAAATTGGCCAGGGTATTGCATAACTTTCCATTCTCCTTTGTAGGTGCCATGGGATCTTTTACATCCACCTGAACTGTGACTAAGTCAAGCAGATAGGACCTTGGCTTAACATCTCATCTGAAGAACTCACAATGTAGTGTCAGAAGTCCAGCTACCTGGTGTGGGAATAGAAACCACAACCTTCGAATAAGCTAATGAATTTAAATGCAGCAAAATACAGCCTGCCCTTTGTGTCATCTAGGTTGATCTACTGTTATCTTCTGCTTGTCTAACTCTGTATGATTTATTTTCCTACAATTTGTGTAAAACACTTATTTTCTGTTTCTTTTAATGAGATAATGTTTATTAGGAAAATGTTTCACAAAATTTCTAATTTATTATATGAAAAAAATAAAATGTTTAAATGAATTGGTTTCTGTTCTGACACCAGGTATTTAAATTAATTTACAGTATCAATAATAAAAACAAGTAAGAAAACACAACTATTTACAAAACAAACTCAGAAATATCTGTTATAAAAATCTATCTATATGTGGCTGGATATATCATAATAATTTTAACTGAAATTTATAATATCCAGTTGCACACATGTATATACACACACACACACACACACACACACACACACACACAAAGATATAAATCTATGTGCGTGTGTGTGTGTGTGTATATATATATATATATATATATATATATATATATATATCTGTATGGGACTCAAGCATTTGTTTGAAATTCTCTTGGTTGACATCTGTTTAATTGACCATTTTGATTAATATATGTAGATGGTTGACAGATTACGAGACTGACAATTCCAGGGTAGGGGAATATTTGACTTCCCCAGGGATTACACTATCTTGGATTTAATATATACAGTTAGCAGGGGTGTGTGGGGGAGGTGAAGGGGGGCTTGCCCACTGGAAAAAAAAAATGTCTTTTTTTTTTGTTGAGACAGTTACTTCTACCCAGATTCTTTCTCAGTGGATGTGTGGAATCTTGTTGACATTTGTTTTTTCAACCTTTTGTGGTCAATGTTTTGACCGTCAGCATTTGTGTTTGTCAATGTAAGAAAGTATTCGAGAGAGAAGGATAACAGAAAGATATAGATAGATAGATGGATAGATAGATAGCTAGATAGATAGATAAGATAGATCGATAGATAGAGAGATGGATAGATAGATCAGATAGATAGATAGACAGACAGATAGATAGATAGATACTGTATCATCATCATCATCAACCCCCTGTTTCACATTTTCTACATGGGAATTGGATGTAGTGTCAGCTGTCACCATCTCAATTGATTCAGTGTGACTCTCCTACCATCTTCAACAACATGCCTGACTGTCTCAGGTCTTTTCTCACACCATCCATCCATCGAGTCTATATCATATGAGCGAATCGCACAAATTGCGAACGCTCATAATATCGAATGTACCGGATCTCAAACTTCCTATTATGGGGGGGCTGTGCCACACCCACGCTAAATATATATTCCAACCCCAAGATCGCACTACAGTGAGGAAAGGGCAAATATCCCATTCTTCACTGTACCACAATCTCAGAAAAAGCACTTTGAGGTCCGGTACATTCGATATTATGACCGTTCGCAATTTGTGCGATTCGCTCATATGATATAGACCCCATCCATCCATCCCTTTGCTGGTTGCCATTATTTCCTCTTGCGATCTTCCTGTCTGTCCTAAATCCTCTTCACCAGATTGTCTTCTGCCTTTTGGCATTTGTACCCGCACCACCATAATCCGTTCTCGTTGACCTTCTCTGCAATTGGCACCGCTTTGCCTTTTGCTCATGTCCTCGTTTATTCATCAGTCCCACAGTATGCATTCCACCATCCATCTCAGGCACTTCATTTCCATCACCTCTAGCTTCTACAACTTCTCTGCCTTTATTGCACAAGTTTCTGTACTATACAGTAGTACTGGTTGTACCGCTGTTTTGTACACATTACATATCAGATTCTTTGGCATTCTTCTGTTGTAACCTACACCTGACACTGTGTGCCAGTTGGATGCAGCCCCCTTGATTCTAGCTTTGACCTCTTCATTCAGACTTCCCTTCTCCTCAACCACCCCCCCAGATACTTGAAGCTATTAACCTGTTCCACTATTTTCCCTTGTATATCAATTCTCAGCTTCTTCTGATGTCTTCCATTTGCCATTTCATCGCCTTTATCTGTACTCAGTTTCATTCCATGTGCCTTCAGTTTTACATTTTATTGCCCTATTCTTTAGTGAAGTTTTTGCTCAGAGTCTGCCTGAAATGCCACATCATCTCATCATCTACATACAGCAACTTTGCTGATCTGTTCTCCCCGACCTATTTGTTAATATAATCCATCACCAGTATGAAGAACAGCAGCTCCAAGACGAAACTTGATGCACACACACTCCCTCTGCAAATCCCTCTGTGAGACCAGATGCTGTTTGATTTTGAGTCATTAGGTCTTCACATATAGCTTGTACTAATTCTATTAATGTTTCTGTGACTTCAAACCACTGCAGGACTCCCCAAATCAGCTTTATTGGGACCTTGTCATATGCTTTCTCCAAGGAATGCCTAGTTGGACTCTTTCCTCATCTCTAGCTTCTTCTCAACTATCTGTTTCACTGCAAACATTGGGTTGGTTGTGCAGTATCTTGACATGAATCTGAAATGCTCATCTCCCATCTTACTTTCTACTGCACTACTTATTTATCAGTCACCCTCTCCAGGACTTTCATGCAGTGTGACAGGAATTTGGTACTACCGTACTGCCCACAGTTGTGCCCCTTTGTTCTTGTATACTGTCAATGGTATGTTTATTTTCCAATCATCTGGGATATGCCTTTCTCTCTTTTCTACTATGTGTACCTTCAAGAGCCATTTCTCCCCTAAATCACTCAACATCTTGATCATATCTCATTTGAGCCTGCTGCTTTCCCTGACTTAAATTTCCCTACTTCTGTTCTTGCTTCATCTAGGCTGGACTCCTTCTCCTCTTCTCTCATTGTAGCTTTTGTCTGGGACAGTACAGCTTCTGGGGGGTTTATTCATTCAGTAGCTGCTGGATGTAGTCTTTCCATCTGCCTTTGATTTCTGGTGGACTGGTGACCAGGTTGTTGCTGACATCCCTTATGAAGGGTGTTTGAATATCTTCTTTGTTTTTCTGAGTAAGTTTCCAGAAGCTGGTAGAGTGCCTCTGCTGCCTTGTTCTTTGTTGTTGCTGCAATTTCTCATTGTTAACCAACAAGTATTTCTCCCAACTCAACTTTCAGATCTTCAGCCTGGTCTCTGTTGACTTTAGAGCCTTTTCTAACCTCTGTTTGCATCTGATTGCAGCAGCCAGTGGTTTATGTTGTGGGCTGACTATTTCACTAGGAATGGCTTTGCAATAACTGATTCTACCCCAGTGCCCTCTCCTTACTAGGAAGAAGTCTACCTGAGTTACATGTTAAACCTCTTGCATGTGATCTTGTGACTGTCACTCTTGCTGAACCATGAGTTGACCATGAGCAAGTCATTTGCCAGACAAAGTCTAGAATGGCCCCTCCCTCTTTATTCCTTTTTACCCACTAGTGTAGACCAAGGCAGTCCTCATATCCTGTTGTGTCTGTCCCGATGTGTACATTCAGGTCACTCATTATCAACACCAATTCATGTTGTCCTGCTTTATCTAGTAGGTCCTGCAACTGCTTTCCTATAGGGCACAATCTAGAGACTGTGCTGCTGCTGAGAGCTGCATTCTTGGGTGAGTTTTAGATGGAAACACTATGTATTCAGAGGTTGAAGGAACTCCAAAGTGACCCAGGGAACATGCAAACTTCATACAGACACTGGCTGGAGGTTAGGATCAAATCTTGTACCCTTTGCATGGGAGGATATATAGATAGCTAGATAACTCACTGTTAGTTTTCTGGCCTGCCCCATTATCACATCATACAGGGATGGAGTCTAGACTATGTTTGAAGGGACTGCTACGTCATATATTCATAAGGGGATTCAGAAATTTATGAATCCCATTACCTGTGTATGGCATAATGCAAGTCTACACAAGCAAGCCACATAGTCACAAAAGGTCCTGTACCTCACAGTACCACCTGTTGGTCAATACTGATACTGCTTGCAATTAGTCTGCAGGCAGACGACTTTTTGAAATAAAGGCTGAGCTCAAGGTTTGTAAAGCTAAATAGCCCCCCACAATGCCACCTGAGTATTGGAAACGAGAATGTAATGCATGCACAACAGTTTAAAGATCATGTGCAGAGCTTTTTTACCACTTGTTTTTGCTGTAATTCATGTAAAATGGACTGCCTTATTTTAAATATGTAGCTTTTACATTAGTTTTGTCAGTCAACATATATTTATTAAATTTAATACACAAGTCTTTGTATTTACTGTATACTGAACAGCTGTCCAATTACTTCATGACTCACTGTCATCTGGCAACACCTTCTGATGATGTGATAGAGATAAGAAATTGAAATGAAGAGTGTCCCACTGTGTCAGAACATGTTATGAAATTCTATAAATTTCTTTATTAATAAATATCAATGCCCATGGTGAGCAAAATCTGTAAGACTGGCAGATGGTGTATGGCACAGCAACAGCAGCTTTGCCTGTATGTCTGTCCTGGTATTGATAGCAGGGAATGGGGTGTGACATACAGGTGGAGCTGCATGATCAAGTCACTGTCAAGTGCAGGTCTTCTACCTGTAGTCGTATAACTATCATATTTATATCTTCCATCTGTCCCTCGTATTTTCTGTCCACAAGAGTGATGGGCTTGTGAGTCCTCTGGCCCACCAGGACACTGTTCATAGGTTCACAGGTAGTTACTGATCATGCACTGCAAGTAACCATTAAACTCCCAGTTGCCACAAAGCACTGTCTGGTTAAGAGACTTGCTAAAGGTCACACAGTAGGCAAATGAAAGCTGTCAGTTCTAAATAATTTAAATAAATCCAAGACAGGTTCGACAAATCAGCAACACAGTCCAAAAACGGTCAAATAACACTGTTTATTCCACTGTTTTAAGTGCTTTCCATCAGCCTGATAGCAAACTTCTTCAGAAACAGTTGCAGCAGTAAAAAACCTTCCTTTTAACTAAAACAGGTGATCAACATTCACCAATTGCATTACTACTTTCTGCTTAAACAAGCATAATTTAAAATTAAAGTGAAGACTACTAATAACCAGAAATAGAACATCAAGATAAGTCGACACATTTAAAAATATAAACACATCAACAACAACAGCCACAAGACACATATATAAAACCATTGAAAGTTATTTTAAGTAATTCAACCATTACCTAAAGAATATGTGTTTGACAAAGAATGACTCATCTCTGCAAGCTCTTTAGTTTAAGGATGCTACTAACTGAGCATGAGTCATTCAACCCAGGAAAATTGTAGGCATTCAGCCTCACCTGCCAAGTTAATTCCAGTCCTTCAAGTTTGAGTGGTCTAGGGCCACCCCTACTGTCATACTTGGTTTGATCAATAATAATAAATTTAAACGCATGTTCTTTATTGGAAATAATATGCTTAGCCAATGCGTTCTCTAGTTTACATTTACTAATAGCATATTGGTGTTCATAAATTCTGTCACGGAGCCTTCGCTCCGTCTTTCCTATATAGAAAGCAGGACAGAATGTGCACCTAGCCAAGTAAACTACAAAAGATGAATTACAATTGAATCTGCCTTTCAATTTATAAGTTAAACCATTAACCTTAAACGAATTGGTGACTTCAACAAATTTACAGTAGTTACAGTTTTGACATTTATTCATCCCAGTATTTCGTACTACTGGGGTGTATTGCTGTTCTAATAAGGTTTTGAGGTTCCTCCCTCTTCTAAATGTCACCCTAGGGGTCTCACCTGCTTTGGCATAAATATTAAGATACATCTTAAACAAGTCCCAATTTTTCTGTAATATGTCCAAACATGAATAACTGTGTGAATTGAATGTAGTAATAAAGGACAGTGTAACATTCTTGTCCTCTAAAGCCAATACTCTACTAGTCATGTCTAGTTGTTCGTCTACTACATTGTGCATACTAGACGGTGTCAGTAGTGATTTAACACAGAGTAAAGGAATATATACCCTATCTACTCTCTTAGTGGTAACCTCTTGGATTAGAGTGTCCAGGAGGGGCTCTGGGTATCCACGATGCAAAAACATGTTTTTATAACAGCACATTCATCATAAAAGTCTTCATCCAGACTGATTATTCTAGAGGCCTTCATTAACTGACCCTTAATGACTGACCTCTTTTGGTGGAAGGGATGGCTACTAGTAAAATGAAGAAATGTATTCGAATACGTATTTTTTCTGAATATCCATGTTACATATTGATAGTGTAATTTTTCACTAGACAGATATCCGGATATGCTATAGTGTCAGTGTTGAATGTGGAGGTGAATTGTAAAAACTGCGTGGTGCTGTTAAAATATTCCAGCACGTATTCACTATCATGCTCATCTCCATTAATAAGAATGAAGATGTCGTCCAGGTATCTCGTATAGAAGACAAAGGAATCACAACGTGTGTTTATTATTAAACGCATATTGCGATTCCCAGTAAGCCATGACCAGATTTGCAACACTACAGTTCTTGATAGAACTATAAGCTTTATTTACCTCTGAACGTGAACTAATAGTGTATGCATCGGTGTTCAACAGTGCATTTATACGTTGCTGATAATCTAAGTTATTAAATACAACCAACCCTCCACCTTTATCTGGTTTACAAAACCGCAGTCCTTGTGACTTGATGAAGTGTAAATATTCACCTTCATCCCTACTGATGTTGTTAGCCACTCTGTGTTTAAACCCTACCTTAATGGCATGCCTAATGTCCAGTTCACAAAGCTTCTCAAACAAATCCAATACAGGATGCAGTGGAGGGTTATATGTACTAGGAATATAGAAATTGTCAGAGTTACCAGTATTCAATAAGTCACCCATAATTAAATTAAAGTTCAACTTCCTAGTATATGTTTTAATGCCCACAATAGTATCTACAATGTTCAATTCTTGAGAAGGAACAATATTAGCCGTTCAGATGTAAGGACGGCTACACAAGTCGAGGTGTCGAGTAGAATTGTTTCACCTGCCTCAAACAACTTGCTTGACAATTTACCAGTAACTAATTCAAATCAGCATAACAATACCCAGGAAGTGAGTGAGACTGTCAGACTGGATAACACAGAGGTTACCATCATTCATTCACCGGTCGCTCCGTCTACTTCGCTTCTGCCTACTGTTACCTTGCAATTGAATGCCCATTCAGTGGGTTTAAGCAGCCAAAACCTATCAGGTTTACCGACTCGAGGTTTCCCTGCTAATGTTCCTTCTACTTCACCTTTGGTTCAACAAGGAGTAGCAGTACCGAACGGACACGAAGGCAATATTGGTAGTCCGCCTTTAGCAGCGTGGTTGGCTAATGGTTTTTGTTTATCTGGTGGAGACCATCTTGACAACTTTCATATACAATCTGAGCAAGGTAACAATTCTGTTTCTGACAATATTATTGAAAAACTAAAATCATTTGATGTCTGTCTTGTTAAACTGAGGAAGTTACAATTGGAGATTTCATACTTTCGTAAATGCCTCACTCGGAAAGCAGTTCCAAAAGGTTTAAGGCGTTCCTCTTACCCCACGGGGTTGGAGGCTGGTTCTGCCTTTCATACTGAACTGGTCAGGTTATTTGACCATCAGGGTCTTGAGCTGCTTGAAATTATGGTTAAACATTACAGTTTATGGGTTGAGGCGCTATCTCTGTTTGTGACTGAATTAGATAAAAGCATACAATCAGACATAGAATTTGTGAGATATAAGTTTGAGTATGGTCGCACTTTCACCAGTATCGACCAGTATATGCTCAAACTAAAGTCTAACAAACTTAAAAAACTAGAAAGAGATTGTAAAGCATATCAGTCAGGCACTGCATATCCAGACCCTTCACCGGCTCAAGTCTGGAGAAAGGGTAACGTTCTATGGGATCAACCTCATAATTCTGGCGCTAATTCCAATGCCACTATTTATGAGAATTTCAATAATGTGAATGATGCAGACAACTGTAGCGTTAATAGGACTAGTCCTAACCAGCATGCTAACAATAGCCCCACTAGTAATTTGAATGATCCAGCTGAACCTAGGGGGGTGTCTTGGAGTGAGAGACTTCGGAGTGGCCATTCTGGCCAAAATAACTCTCACCAGCAGGAGAATTTTCGGCAGGGCTCCTATTTAGGGGCCAGGTCCAAACAGAAGAACTATCAACAAACCCAATACAAGGGCAAACAAAAATTAAACAAAAACAAGACCTAATTGCCCGTGATCAGTCTAATTTACTACCTCTTTTATCTCTTTCAAATAATGTTATTCATGGTTGCTACCAGGAAACTAATGCACGACCATCAGGCTCTACATCAAGACTGCCATTCAATGACTGTCCATCAAATTGCTCATCAATACCCAGAGATCATCTTGAATAAAGCAGGGGACTTTAAGCTCTATAATTTTACTGCTATAGAGTTTAATACGGACATTGTCGACTTCCTGTCTAAAGGTTTGACTTTTGTTCCTTCCCAAGAATTGAACATTGTAGATACTATTGTGGACATTAAAACATATACTAGGAAGTTGAACTTCAATTTAATTATGGGTGACTTATTGAATACTGGTAACTCTGACAATTTCTATATTCCTAGTACATATAACCCTCCGCTGCATCCTGTATTGGATTTGTTTGAGAAGCTTTGTGAACTGGACATTATGCATGCCATTAAGGTAGGGTTTAAACACAGAGTGGCTAACAACATCAGTAGGGATGAACGTGAATATTTACACTTCATCAAGTCACAAGGACTGCAGTTTTGTAAACCAGATAAAGGTGGAGGGTTGGTTGTATTTAATAACTTAGATTATCAGCAACGTATGAATGCACTGTTGAACACCGATGCATACACTATTAGTTCACGTTCAGAGGTAAATAAAGCTTATAGTTCAATCAAGAACTGTATTGAAGACTTATTTATTGAAGGTAGAATTGACCAGAAGATTTATAATTATTTGACAACTTTGTACCCTAGATATCCATGTATTTTCGGTATCCCCAAAATTCACAAGTGTATTTAGAATCCCCCTTTGAGACCACTAGTGGATAGTAGAGGTTCACCAACATACTCGTGTGCTAAAGTGGTTGATGCCATTTTACAAAAGTATCTATGTTACGAGTCTTAAATATGTAAGGATTCATGGTCTTTCTTGAAAAAGATTGAGGCCTTAGAGTTCAGTGTGAATTTCAACTTTCTCACAATTGATGTGAGAGTCCTCTACATTTGTATCCCCCATGAGGTAGCTATAGAATGGGTGGCTCTCATGTTAAAGAAACACAATGCTACAGCTGCAGAAATTAGTTTGGTCATGGAACTTATAGACTTGGTTCTTTCCAACAATTATTTTATGTTCCAAGACCAGTTTTTTCTGCAAAAAGTAGGGGTAGCGATGAGATCACCGTGCAGAGCTAGTGTTGCAAATCTGGTCATGGCTTACTGGGAATCGCAATATGTGTTTAATAATAACACATGTTGTGATTCCTTTGTCTACTATATGAGATACTTGGACGACATCTTCATTCTTATTAATGAAGATGAGCATGATAGTGAATATGTGCTGGAATATTTTAACAGCACCACGCAGTTTTTACAATTGACCTCCACATTCAACAATGACACTATAGCATATCTGGATAAAAATTACACTATCAATAGTTATGCAGCATGGATATTCAGAAAAAATACGTATTCGAATACATTTCTTCATTTTACTAGTAGCCATCCCTTCCACCAAAAGAGGTCAGTCATTAAGGGTCAGTTAGTGAGGGCCTCTAGAATAACCAGTCTGGATAAAGACTTTTATAATGAATGTGCTGTTTTAAAAAGCATGTTTTTGCATCATGGATACTCAGAGCCCCTCCTGGACACTCTAATCCAAGAGGTTACCACTAAGAGAGTGGATAGGGTATATATTCCTTTAATCTGTGTTAAATCACTACTGACACCATCTAGTATGCACAATGTAGTAGACAAACAACTAGACACGACTAGTAGAGTATTGGCTTTAGAGGACAAGAATCTTACACTGTCCTTTATTACTACAAAAAATTGGGACCTGTTTAAGATGTATCCTAATATTTATGCCAAAGATGGTGAGACCCCTAGGGTGACATTTAGAAGAGGGAGGAACCTCAAAACCTTATTAAAACAGCAATACACCCCAGTAGTATGGAATACTGGGATGAATAAATGTCAAAACTGTAACTACTGTAAATTTGTTGAAGTCACCAATTCATTTAAGGTTAATGGTTTAACTTATAAATTGAAAGGCAGATTCAATTGTAATTCATCTTTTGTAGTTTACTTGGCTAGGTGCACATTTTGTCCTGCTTACTATATAGGAAAGACGGAGCGGAGGCTCCGTTACAGATATTATGATCACCGATACGCTATTAATAAATGTAAACTAGAGAACGCATTGGCTAAGCATATTATTTCCAATAAAGAACATGCGTTTAAATTTATTATTATTGATCAAGCCTAAAGTATGTACTCCTGCATATAGCAGGAACTTCTACCTTTTGTTGAAAAACTGATATTGACAATGTATAGTACACACAAACATACTTTACAGTAGGCTAGTCTTTCTATTTTGAAATGCACTATTTTTCCCTGCAGATCATTATTCCAGACTAGAGCACTGTTTATCATATTGTTATATCAATATCATTCAGAGAGTTAAGCTTTTTTTTTTTCTTATGTTCTTGGGGCATAGTCATTAGTCTCTAATTCCTTTACTAGATATGTTAATGTTGTATTTGTTGTAGCCTATGCTTCTTCTGTACTCTCATGGTGAGCTGATACTCACAATTTTGTTTAGGTCTTCACTTGTGTAGTCCTAAATGACAACAACGTTTACTTTGGCTTTTGACTTTGACTTTATCTATTCTGGTACCAGGTGCCAATTTTGTATCCCACTCCTGTATATTTAGGACCAAAGAAATTTCTTCTGTCACAGAGTGCTAAATGCTTCAGTTCTAAATAAATGATGTTCTTTCTTCATAATAAACTGATAAACTGTACATTTAACAAGCAGTTGCTACAGTTTATGCCACACAGAGCAGTAAAGTGCTTTATTTCTAAACAAACATTTTTTTTCCTTTTTAAACAGTACTAAACTGCTTGCTACAAAGTAGCAAGTTACTGCTACAGTTCATGTTACGTGCAAAGTGCTAAGTGCTTCAGGTATGACCACAAATGCAATAACAGCATTTAAATGACAGTTATGTTCTGTTCTGAACACCAGTTAACACCTGGTAATCACACCCCCTAGTACTTTGTGTCTGGGGAAGCTACACCCCCTACTTCACCTTAGCTAAGTTAATGACATCATTACACTGTGGGCCAGATTCACGAAGGCTTGCATGGAGTCTGAGAGTAGAGTAAGACTCCATGCAGCCAACATGTCTGCCGAGTGATCCAGGAACAGCCAGTAGGGGCGTGCAACAGCGCTCTCAAAACGAGTCCTACACGGACAGGGCTTGGATATGCAAATTAGCTAAATTGCAGGCGAAAGCTATTCAAATGAGGTAAAATTGCGATCCAGGAAACCCGAACCTGTCCGAGTACGAGTAGTGTTATTTGCAGAAATGTACTCAGCTGACAACTGAGTACGGTTCTGCAAATAGCAAAACGGAGCCATGACAGCTCCAAAAAATAGATGCATTTACATGAGGAAGCATGTCAATGGCCAAAAATTCAGCCATTGGCAATGTTCAGTGATGCAAAATAAAAATAAAATAACTTTTTTTTTTCATCCCGATCTCCGGGGTTTAAGCATAGAGCAGCGCCGCGCAAACGCGCTGCACCCTAAAAACCAGAAAATAAATAATTAAGATCCACAAATGTGGATTCTATTGCTAATGTGAATTTACAATGCAAGGGAATGGCAGGCCGAAGACAACATGACCACCGAGTAGAGGTTGCTAAGGGGGGGAAGTTCAGTCTAAGAGATGTAACCAAGCATTAGTAGGAAATCCTATGCAAATGAGGGTTAGGATAGTGAATTGCAAATTTACATAGTAAATGAGCACAGTCAATGGAGTGTAGGAGTAGGATAAGGGGAGTAACTGAGTAGAAGATAGGTGACATCATGAGGGGGTATGTATGAAAGAAGTAAAGCTCATTGGAGCAGAGTGGCATGTGTCAGCTGTCATTTACACATCATTGAAAGAGGTGTGTCAACAGGTAGGCTAGGTAAAGGCAAGAAATCAAAGGTGTATGCCGTGGATAACACTAAAGTTTCTTGCTAAGCATGTATCTGCGAGTGCGTGCCTGTAAATCCGAGTAAGACTGTGTGTGCGTGTAGCGTGAGTGCTGGCGTTTAAGCGAGTAAGCATGTATAAGGCTGTTGAAAGAGTTGTAAGCGCGTTTGCACCGGTGTGCATGTGTTTTAACAAGAATAAGCAAGTTTTAGTCAGTGTAAGCATGTGTGCACGCGTGTGAGCTGCTGTGCACATGTTTGCACTTGTGTGCGCTGCCCCTCGAGGAAACAGAAAGGTAAAAGGAAGCACAGCAAATAGTAGGAAGTTACCAGGGAGTACTAGCAGAGCTAGCAGGTAAAAACAATCAGAATCAGGCAATTACACAGGCAGTACACTAGCCCAGCCCAGCCCAGCACTTAAAACTCTGCAAACAGCATTCCATTATGTTTCTCTCGAGAGACACTGCAACACTGCAGTAAACTAATAGAAGTGTAAACTGAAAAAGCTTTACTGAGACAAAGAAATGTTAGGGGCTGCCATTGCTGTTATAAGGCGACATATGCAACATGCTGAGGGTGGTGACAATGCAAATGCTGCTGGACAACCCACAGTGAGGAGACGGAGAAGAGTGTACAAGCCCAGGGTAACCTACCAGGGGCTACATGAGCTGGAGATAGTGGAGCGCTATAGAGTGGACAGAGACCTCTTGCAGCAAATTGTTGAGCTGTGCAGGCCACGCCTCACACACAGAACCAACAGAGCGGAACCCATCCCAGTGGAAACCAAGGTATGTGTTGGCCTAAGAATATTAGCAACAGGTACCTTCCAGAGACCAACTGGTGATATGATGGGGATATCACAGGCATCAGCATCCAGGGTACTGCACCAGTTCCTGGATGCCATGTCAGCACATGTCGGTGATCATGTATATTTCCCCAGTTCCCGTGAGGTATTGGCCAGCAATATGCGTCTCTTCCAGCAAATAGCAGAATACCCTGAGGTAGTGGGTGCAATAGCCTGCATGCACATACGCATCAAAGCACCAGCTGGTGAGCGGGGTAGGGTCTACTTCAACCGCAAGGGCTTCCCCTCCATCAACTGCCAGGTTGTGTGTGATGCCCAAGGCATAATACTGAATGTGTGTGCTGACTGCCCTGGAAGCTACCATGATTCCCATATCTGGCATCTGACGCAGCTGTACCAGACATTTGCCAATGGGGACATCCCACATGGTCACCTAGTGGGGGATGCTGGCTATGCACTGGAGCCGTGGCTGATGACACCCATCAGAAACGCACACACACCTGAACAGGAACACCATAATGAGGCACACCCACAAACACGAAATGTAATCGAGCGTGTGTTTGGCCTGCTCAAGTCATGGTTCCGGTGCCTGGACACATCTGGTGGAGTCTTGCAGTACTCACCAACTACATGTACCCAAATTGTCATGGTATGTGCTATGCTACATAATATGATCCTGTGAAAACAGCTGCAGCAGGACCAGCATTGGCCCGGGCCAAACAGCCCCCCACCATTGCCAAGGACATCACAGGAAGAGCGTGACTCGGAGGAGGAACAACCTGAGCCTGCCCCAGTAGGCAGAAAGAGGTGTGCCTAGTATGCTTTGGCCTTGGCAAAGAGGCAATGCATAGCACATACACTGGCTCAGTAGGAACTCTGGAAATGATATCTCTCTCTGACTCACACATATAGTAAAAGGGATGCCTAACTTGACACTACCTGTTTTCAAACATGTATAGGGAGTGTAGTATGTGCATCTGACATAGGCAGCCCTGCAGCACCACCTGAGGCAATATTGCCATGTGTTAAGCAATATAAAGCAGTGCTAAACAGCATTTACCACCATGTAGTATATGTAAACAAAATCGCACACACCAACTAGCACAACTGTGGTCAATGTTGAGTAATATTGGGCAACGTCCAGCAATGTTGGTTAATATTGAGCAATGTCAGACAAGCTTGGTGTAAGTAGGGCATAGCTGAACAAAAGCTAGCATGCTCATATTTGCTCTACTGGCCCTTAAGCAGTCTGCTCTGCTCAGTATGAAAATATAAAGCAGTGCTGAGCCTCGAACCCAGGATACTGTGCCCTATAGTCATAGTACTGAACCACTAAACCATGATAGTATTGCAGTGGTCAGCCTGTATGAAGAAATGTTGATAAGTCTGTGCAAAGTATCTCATGGAAACCCTGCAGGCACAGCATAATCCCTGTCGAGTTATGACACAAAGGTGAGTCCTGCAGTAAGAATAGAACCTGACTTTCAACACACACAGTATAAATGTTAATATTGGTCATGTTCACACACATCAACAAATGTAGTGGACCTCAGACAGCAACATACTGAAAGGTCACACTGGGCATGCTCACACACTTGAATAAATGAGACAAATGTCAGGCAACAAAACACTGTAAGTCCGAACTGGGCATGCTCAGACACTTGGGCCATGTCTGAGTACAGCAGTGGGCCACACATATCCGGCAGTTGCATGTGTTAACCCAGGAACCTCTCACTATTCAGCAATCCACCCTGTGCACACAGTTATATGACAACAGAAACATATATAATATAGTGGAACCCTGTCATAATCAAATATGTTCTGCAGATGCCTAAGTTGTTCATAGAAAGTGAGAAAGCAAAGAAGATAAAAACCTGCAATCAGTATCATCAATAAACATTGTGCATCCCGAACATTATCATAGGTGCAGAGGTTGATACTAGGCTATCTGCCCTAGGGCATGTACAAGCCTAGCCAGAGTGTGTTTGGCTTTCGCAACCCTGTCAGATTAGTACACTGTGCCTGTGAATAGTAGGTCATACAAGATAGCCCATTTGCATTTAGTCTATTGTGCCTCTGTCTAGCAGGGACACAGAAGATATCCCAGGGGTAAACATACGATCACCCATCCACTTGTCAAGATGTCTCCTGTAGGTGGTCAGTGGGTGGCTCTGCCTATGAGAAACTGGGATTACATTCTAGAGTGAGTGGAGCCTCTGGGATAAGAATCTGTCCCCCAGCATGTCCTATTAACATCTGTGCTGAGGTTTATGTCCCTGGAGTGTGTAGCTCCAAGGGATTCGATATCCTGAGGTGGAGCATGTCCATTAATTCTGGGTTGGACATTTCCTTAAACAACAGGCACACATCACATCTGAGTAGGCAGTAAGTGACTGAGTAGAGCTGGAGTTACTGTATCCGAACTGCGCAGGGCATCTGTGTGAGTCCCTAGATTTGCTTGTTGAGGAACTTTTGTGGCCATTACAGTTGCTGCAGGTGTCAGGTAAGGTACATCCCAAATGGGACATTGTAACCAAGCATGGTCGTGATGAGTATAGGGCCACAATGACCTCACTTGATCTAGATGTGAAACCATATGGGATAAGGTGGGCTATATAGAAGGTCTGTCTAACCACTTTGGCAGCGTGATTGTCAAAGGCGAGAGTACTGAACAAGTCATGTCCCCAAACCCCTAACAACTCTTACCAGATGTAATGGATTACCACCTATGTTTTAAGGGAAAATTTGAAGAGTGGACTTTAGGTAGCCCGAATAGTTTAAACCTGCCTAACCGCGCCCTAGTGTGCAACAGTGGCAGTCTGCTTAAATCACAGCTTGCTGCCGTTTACCGTGTTTTATACCAGGGGGCTGGAAAAAGATAGAAACTGGCCCAAACGACCAATAAACTACTAGTTACTGGCTGAAACCTCACAAAACTGGACAAAAGGCAGCTCAATGCTTCCCACTCCCACTGGTAAGCAAGGTAACTTCCTCTCCCCCAAATAAGGCAAGGAAACAGTACACAGGAACTACAACCAAAGCCCAGGAATCAGCAACTCTGAAACTGGACTAAACTAGTAAAGCAGGAAAAACAAGAGATATTTTTTTTTTTTTTTTTTTTTTTTTCACAAAACAGGCAGAAACAGGTACAGCGAACACTTATAAATGCTATGAATCAGCTACTGCAGCTTACACAGAAGAATTTGCTACAAATACAGTCAAATAGTAACAAACAAGGATTCCAAGTGCAATATTAAGTTAAATGCAGTAAAAACAGCTTCAGTGTAACAGAAAGGCAGGCGAAATACAGTCGCTAGGTATTCAGATGTGGAAAGCAACAAAAATTATACTTAGTATCAAGAAAAGTCGCTTATTCAGCTCAGAAGGGCAGAGTCCAGCCTCTCCTCCCTCTCTAATTCCTTTACTAGATATGTTAATGTTGTATTTGTTGTAGCCTATGCTTCTTCTGTACTCTCATGGTGAGCTGATACTCACAATTTTGTTTAGGTCTTCACTTGTGTAGTCCTAAATGACAACAACGTTTACTTTGGCTTTTGACTTTGACTTTATCTATTCTGGTAACAGGTGCCAATTTTGTATCCCACTCCTGTATATTTAGGACCAAAGAAATTTCTTCTGTCACAGAGTGCTAAATGCTTCAGTTCTAAATAAATGATGTTCTTTCTTCATAATAAACTGATAAACTGTACATTTAACAAGCAGTTGCTACAGTTTATGCCACACAGAGCAGTAAAGTGCTTTATTTCTAAACAAACATTTTTTTTCCTTTTTAAACAGTACTAAACTGCTTGCTACAAAGTAGCAAGTTACTGCTACAGTTCATGTTACGTGCAAAGTGCTAAGTGCTTCAGGTATGACCACAAATGCAATAACAGCATTTAAATGACAGTTATGTTCTGTTCTGAACACCAGTTAACACCTGGTAATCACACCCCCTAGTACTTTGTGTCTGGGGAAGCTACACCCCCTACTTCACCTTAGCTAAGTTAATGACATCATTACACTGTGGGCCAGATTCACGAAGGCTTGCATGGAGTCTGAGAGTAGAGTAAGACTCCATGCAGCCAACATGTCTGCCGAGTGATCCAGGAACAGCCAGTAGGGGCGTGCAACAGCGCTCTCAAAACGAGTCCTACACGGACAGGGCTTGGATATGCAAATTAGCTAAATTGCAGGCGAAAGCTATTCAAATGAGGTAAAATTGCGATCCAGGAAACCCGAACCTGTCCGAGTGCAGTAGTGTTATTTGCAGAAATGTACTCAGCTGACAACTGAAAACGGTTCAGCAAATATAAAAACGGACCTGTAACAGCTCCAAAAAAAAGATGCATTTACATGAGGAAGCATGTCAATGGCCAAAATTCAGCCATTGGCAATGTTCAGTGATGCAAAATAAAAATAAAATAACTTTTTTTTTTCATCCCGATCTCCGGGGTTTAAGCATAGAGCAGCGCCGCGCAAACGCGCTGCACCCTAAAACCAGAAAATAAATAATTAAGATCCACAAATGTGGATTCTATTGCTAATGTGAATTTACAATGCAAGGGAATGGCAGGCCGAAGACAACATGACCACCGAGTAGAGGTTGCTAAGGGGGGGAAGTTCAGTCTAAGAGATGTAACCAAGCATTAGTAGGAAATCCTATGCAAATGAGGGTTAGGATAGTGAATTGCAAATTTACATAGTAAATGAGCACAGTCAATGGAGTGTAGGAGTAGGATAAGGGGAGTAACTGAGTAGAAGATAGGTGACATCATGAGGGGGTATGTATGAAAGAAGTAAAGCTCATTGGAGCAGAGTGGCATGTGTCAGCTGTCATTTACACATCATTGAAAGAGGTGTGTCAACAGGTAGGCTAGGTAAAGGCAAGAAATCAAAGGTGTATGCCGTGGATAACACTAAAGTTTCTTGCTAAGCATGTATGCGCACGGGTGCGTGCCTGTAAATCCGAGTAAGACTGTGTGTGCGCGTGTAAGCGTGAGTGCGCGCGTTTAAGCCGGAGTAAGCATGTATAAGGCTGTTGAAAGAGTTGTAAGCGCGTTTGCACCGGTGTGCATGTGTTTTAACAAGAATAAGCAAGTTTTAGTCAGTGTAAGCATGTGTGCACGCGTGTGAGCTGCTGTGCACATGTTTGCACTTGTGTGCGCGGCGCTGCCCCTCGAGGAAACAGAAAGGTAAAAGGAAGCACAGCAAATAGTAGGAAGTTACCAGGGAGTACTAGCAGAGCTAGCAGGTAAAAACAATCAGAATCAGGCAATTACACAGGCAGTACACTAGCCCAGCCCAGCCCAGCACTTAAAACTCTGCAAACAGCATTCCATTATGTTTCTCTCGAGAGACACTGCAACACTGCAGTAAACTAATAGAAGTGTAAACTGAAAAAGCTTTACTGAGACAAAGAAATGTTAGGGGCTGCCATTGCTGTTATAAGGCGACATATGCAACATGCTGAGGGTGGTGACAATGCAAATGCTGCTGGACAACCCACAGTGAGGAGACGGAGAAGAGTGTACAAGCCCAGGGTAACCTACCAGGGGCTACATGAGCTGGAGATAGTGGAGCGCTATAGAGTGGACAGAGACCTCTTGCAGCAAATTGTTGAGCTGTGCAGGCCACGCCTCACACACAGAACCAACAGAGCGGAACCCATCCCAGTGGAAACCAAGGTATGTGTTGGCCTAAGAATATTAGCAACAGGTACCTTCCAGAGACCAACTGGTGATATGATGGGGATATCACAGGCATCAGCATCCAGGGTACTGCACCAGTTCCTGGATGCCATGTCAGCACATGTCGGTGATCATGTATATTTCCCCAGTTCCCGTGAGGTATTGGCCAGCAATATGCGTCTCTTCCAGCAAATAGCAGAATACCCTGAGGTAGTGGGTGCAATAGCCTGCATGCACATACGCATCAAAGCACCAGCCGGTGAGCGGGGTAGGGTCTACTTCAACCGCAAGGGCTTCCTCTTCATCAACTGCCAGGTTGTGTGTGATGCCCAAGGCATAATACTGAATGTGTGTGCTGACTGCCCTGGAAGCTACCATGATTCCCATATCTGGCATCTGACGCAGCTGTACCAGACATTTGCCAATGGGGACATCCCACATGGTCACCTAGTGGGGGATGCTGGCTATGCACTGGAGCCGTGGCTGATGACACCCATCAGAAACGCACACACACCTGAACAGGAACACCATAATGAGGCACACCCACAAACACGAAATGTAATCGAGCGTGTGTTTGGCCTGCTCAAGTCATGGTTCCGGTGCCTGGACACATCTGGTGGAGTCTTGCAGTACTCACCAACTACATGTACCCAAATTGTCATGGTATGTGCTATGCTACATAATATGATCCTGTGAAAACAGCTGCAGCAGGACCAGCATTGGCCCGGGCCAAACAGCCCCCCACCATTGCCAAGGACATCACAGGAAGAGCGTGACTCGGAGGAGGAACAACCTGAGCCTGCCCCAGTAGGCAGAAAGAGGTGTGCCTAGTATGCTTTGGCCTTGGCAAAGAGGCAATGCATAGCACATACACTGGCTCAGTAGGAACTCTGGAAATGATATCTCTCTCTGACTCACACATATAGTAAAAGGGATGCCTAACTTGACACTACCTGTTTTCAAACATGTATAGGGAGTGTAGTATGTGCATCTGACATAGGCAGCCCTGCAGCACCACCTGAGGCAATATTGCCATGTGTTAAGCAATATAAAGCAGTGCTAAACAGCATTTACCACCATGTAGTATATGTAAACAAAATCGCACACACCAACTAGCACAACTGTGGTCAATGTTGAGTAATATTGGGCAACGTCCAGCAATGTTGGTTAATATTGAGCAATGTCAGACAAGCTTGGTGTAAGTAGGGCATAGCTGAACAAAAGCTAGCATGCTCATATTTGCTCCACTGGCCCTTAAGCAGTCTGGTCTGCTCAGTATGAAAATATAAAGCAGTGACGGGCCTCGAACCCAGGATACTGTGCACTATAGTCATAGTACTGAACCACTAAACCATGACAGTATTGCAGTGGTCAGCCTGTATGAAGAAATGTTGATAAGTCTGTGCAAAGTATCTCATGGAAACCCTGCAGGCACAGCATAATCCCTGTCGAGTTATGACACAAAGGTGAGTCCTGCAGTAAGAATAGAACCTGACTTTCAACACACACAGTATAAATGTTAATATTGGTCATGTTCACACACATCAACAAATGTAGTGGACCTCAGACAGCAACATACTGAAAGGTCACACTGGGCATGCTCACACACTTGAATAAATGAGACAAATGTCAGGCAACAAAACACTGTAAGTCCGAACTGGGCATGCTCAGACACTTGGGCCATGTCTGAGTACAGCAGTGGGCCACACATATCCGGCAGTTGCATGTGTTAACCCAGGAACCTCTCACTATTCAGCAATCCACCCTGTGCACACAGTTATATGACAACAGAAACATATATAATATAGTGGAACCCTGTCATAATCAAATATGTTCTGCAGATGCCTAAGTTGTTCATAGAAAGTGAGAAAGCAAAGAAGATAAAAACCTGCAATCAGTATCATCAATAAACATTGTGCATCCCGAACATTATCATAGGTGCAGAGGTTGATACTAGGCTATCTGCCCTAGGGCATGTACAAGCCTAGCCAGAGTGTGTTTGGCTTTCGCAACCCTGTCAGATTAGTACACTGTGCCTGTGAATAGTAGGTCATACAAGATAGCCCATTTGCATTTAGTCTATTGTGCCTCTGTCTAGCAGGGACACAGAAGATATCCCAGGGGTAAACATACGATCACCCATCCACTTGTCAAGATGTCTCCTGTAGGTGGTCAGTGGGTGGCTCTGCCTATGCGAAACCGGGATTACATTCCGGAGTGAGTGGAGCCTCTGGGATAAGAATCTGTCCCTCCAGCATGTCCTATTAACATCTGTGCTGAGGTTTATGTCCCTGGAGTGTGTAGCTCCAAGGGATTCGGATATCCTGAGGTGGAGCATGTCCATTAATTCTGGGTTGGACATTTCCTTAAACAACAGGCACACATCACATCTGAGTAGGCAGTAAGTGACTGAGTAGAGCTGGAGTTACTGTATCCGAACTGCGCAGGGCATCTGTGTGAGTCCCTAGATTTGCTTGTTGAGGAACTTTTGTGGCCATTACAGTTGCTGCAGGTGTCAGGTAAGGTACATCCCAAATGGGACATTGTAACCAAGCATGGTCGTGATGAGTATAGGGCCACAATGACCTCACTTGATCTAGATGTGAAACCATATGGGATAAGGTGGGCTATATAGAAGGTCTGTCTAACCACTTTGGCAACGTGATTGTCAAAGGCGAGAGTACGAACAAGTCATGTCCCCAAACCCCTAACAACTCTTACCGTACGTAATGGATTACCACCTATGTGGTAATGTGTGGGCATGTTGTTATTCCCAAAGGGGATGACTATGCATCTAATGGCATTTAGCTGTAGGCCATTGCTCTGGCACCAGTCATCCATCTCTGTGAGACCCTGTTTGAGTATGCATGTGCCAGCTGGAGAGTTGATTATGGCACCCAGTTTGCAGTCATCTGCGAACATGGTCAGCCATATTCCTCCTGTGTTAGCCTGTACGTGAGACAAATATATACTGAACAAGAGAGGTCCCAGGACTGATTCTTGTGGGATGCCCCATGTAACTGGTGTATAGTCAGACATGGCACCAGCAATACTGACCATGTGGGTGCTATCCCTGATCCAGTTAGCAATCCATTCTTGTGAGATATGTGTCGATATTGATGCTGGTGAGCCTATGTATAATGGCCGAGTGGGGTATTGTGTTGAAGGGTTTTGCAAGGTCCAGGTAGGCTGTGTGGACAACCTTCCCTACATCTATGGACCTGGTAACTGTTTAAAGAATACAAACAGGTTCAAGAGGCAAGATCTGTCCACAACAAAGCTGAAATGTGCAGGACCCAGTGTCTGTAGGTTCCAGATGTCTATGTGTATGAGTTCCATGACAATACGCTCCATAGCTTTGCAGAACAGGCTAGTTAGGCTTATAGGGCGATATTGCCCAGGGTCCATTGTGGCACCACCTCTGTGGAGCGGGACCACTGTCGCTGTATGCCATTCCTTGGGTACATATCCTATAGTAGCTCTGATATTGAACAGTGACTTAATGTGAGGGTTACGTTCGTCATTAAGCTTGTGTAAGACGCAGGCCGGGACACCGTCTGGTCCCATTGATGCTGTGTTGTCTGCTTTGGTTAGGGCAGAACTCACCTGTTCATTTGTGATGTCAGGTAGGTTACACTCTGTTGGGATGGACAGTTGCTCCTTAGGGGGGATGGGGGGGGGACATCTGCACTGAACCTGTTTGCCAGGATGTTGGCAATGTCTATGGGTTCAGGGTATGTTTAGTCAGTATGCAGTAACTCACAGCATATCAGTGAGTGTCCACCCAGGTTCCTGACATAACTAAAGAAGGCCTTGTGATTGTCCTAAGTGTCTGGTGCAATTGTCCATTAGAAGTGGGCCTTAGATGAATTCATGAGTGATCGTAGCTTTCTGCTAGTACAGATCACAGATGCCTTCCCTGTCTGGGATTGTGCTCTATCATGTAGTAGCCTCCTCCTTTCATTTTATAGCTTATTAATGGCCGGGGTCCACCAGACATGTCCCCTGCCATTGGAGGAGTGAGTCTTGTTGTTATTTGGGATAGCACAATCCATGCAGTCCACTAGGTGTCCATAGAATGTGTTTGTAAAGGATTCAGCGGTCTGAGCCGTATTTACCACTGTCCCAGGGTCTTTCAAGGATACCACGTTGGTTTGGAGAAGTGTGACATTTGCTTTTGAGAAGTTCACCAAGATTACCTACAATGGGTGTCGGGACGGGATATGGATGTCCAGTGAGATAAATGTATGATCTGACCTTACCAATGAGGGGTATACCTCTGGTGTGGAACATAGAGTCCCCATGTTGGTGATGATCAGGTCCAATATGTTTTCCCCTCTTGTGGGTGTGGTGACCGGTTGTGCCATAGCATTTGAGTTTACAGATAGTAGCAACTGTTGGGCAAGGGTGTTGGGGCTTCAGTAGTATCCCAGTCAATGTTTGGGTATTTGAAGTCACCCAATATAATGGTGTTTGGGGAGACTTTCATATTCTCCAGTGTTCCCAGGAAAGCCGAGTGTGGTTCCTGAGTTTTGCACACTGTTAGTCGCACATGTATGGTCTGCGATGCTTCATGCAGTGCTACTAACCTGGAGGTGTGTGTATCTGTGATGTATATGGATACTCCCCCTATTTGTGTTGGCCGTTCTGAGTCTTGTGGTCAGAAAGCATGGTATGAAGTATAACCTGGTAGTGCTGGTGTGCATTTGGGAGCCTGAACCAGGTGTCTGTTACTGCACAGATATCGATATTCTCCATACTGAGGAGAGTCCTGAGTGGGCGCATTTTGAGGGTAACACATCTGGTGTTGAGCAGCATTACCCTTAGTTTCTTTTACCCTGTAATGTCTATGGAGGTGGGTTTATCTTTTGAGCCTCGCTTAAAAAAGGCACTATGGGGGTGGCAAGAGTCTTAGCCAGTATTCAAAAGTCCAAGGGTGACAGGTGCAAGCTGTCCATAGCGAAGCTACGTGGCATGTCGAGCATGGCACCCCAGGCTGACAGACACTGGATCCCCTTTGAATGACATCAATATGTTAGCCAACTGTTAAAAGTGATCATTTTGTCTGTATACTGTGATATCATTCTTGGTGAGTGTAAGATGCTACACAAGGTCAGGATCATACTGGCCTGGGCTACATGATCAGAGAATTCCTCTACGTATCATGTCATGTGGTCCAGGGAGGAACATCTGAGGTTATTTGCACCAGCATGGACAATGATGGAGCCATTTCTGTACTTGCTTTGGAGTGACCTGAGTGCATGTGTTATGTGGCGGATCCTGGCACCCGACAGACAGCTCAAAGTGACCATCCCCTTGTTCGGCCTGGTGAGTGGGACTTCAGTGTGTCTGACAATAAGTGTCACCTATTACAAGTGTATTAGGTGTGTTGTTTAGCCCTAAGGGCAGTGACTGTGTGGCACACTAACTTTGTGAACTATGTGATATGTGGGTATTGTTGTGGGGTAGCAGTTGTTTGTGTGTCTGCTTTGGAGGTCTCTGCTGCTTAGGCAGAGTTTATTTAGAGCCTCCAAGTATGTTTATGTGTGATAATGTAGTTTGATTGCTGTCGCTTTAGGTCTATGTGAGACTGGATTTGTGGTGTGTGTGGTTACCTTCACCACCTGATAGATTGTGCCAGTCATGGGTCGAGAGAGCTCAGCCTCCTGTATGTCTATATAGTTGCATCTCTCACATATATCTGAGTTTGTTGGGAGGAGGAGAGGGTTGTCTGTGTACATAAGGCAGTTGTGACATTGTGTCAAAATTCCAATATTCACCAGCTGGACTGGAGAGTACACATGAAACCGACCCCTGGACATGCCAGGATATTATGATGACATACTCTGTTATCTGATCACAAAGGATCAGTAGGGTGTTAAGTGTGTAAAAGAGTATAACAGGGGTTTAGTGCTCAGGTTTGTCAGTGTTTTGTAAAGAGTAGCTGCGAAGGAGTCCAGACTGAAACATGACACCTCCTTCAGCTATGTCATAAATAGCAATGTACACTCCAACTGTACCTGACTGACAATGCCGACATCCTGTCAGACAGGCCCATATATACATACCCACCTCCCACTGACGAAAGGCCCTATCATTATACCAGGAGATATCACATGTAGAATGGGTAAACAGCTTCCCCCAAAGCCAAAAGCATGGCATCAATTGGATTACATTGTTTCCCTATATGTGTCATGAGTGAACTACAGAACAAACAGACCCTACACCTGAACAGTCTGTTGAGCCTCACCCTCTCCACAGGATCTGAAACCGTTGAATGTGTTACAGCAACATATGGCACTCCCTACAAGTGTTGGTGCACAACACACAATAGGAAGTATAGTCCAATAAGCTTATGAAGTCTGATCTGCAAGACCATGGAGTCCATCATGATTGAAGTCATAAACAGAGCTATTGGAAGCTGACAAACACACAACCCTACCAACTGTGGTATGTTCATGGGCAGATCATGGTTCCCAAACATGCTAGACTGTTTGCAAGGCAGCCACCAGGACATACATTACTGAATGGAGCTACACATGTCCCACATAGACTTTGAATATCCCTTTATCAACATCCCAGACACATGTCGTATCCACAAAATCAACAATCTGTGCATAAATATGTGTTGTCATATGAAGGAATGGCAATTTGTCCACAGATAGATCACACAAGCTAAGAATTGTGGGGTCCTGTTCAAGCTGTTAACACCTGCTGACCCACATGGTTCATTCCTGGGATTGCATAAAACAAAGTGTACCCACATTACCATGTCCAGTCTGATGATGTCAGCATCCTACAAATACAGCAAGAGAAAATAAACCACCCAGTAAAGCATATAACACATCGTGTTAATGCGTATTTCTCTAGTATCATAACATAGTTGGATAGGGGTTCAAAACCTGCAATTGCTGACTGTGTGTATGTGGGGGGGGGGGTGTATGAGTGTGATTACCTTTGAGAGGAGTGCTCTTTTTGGAGACTGGGAAAACACATCAAAAGAGGTACATTCCTGTTTGGAAAGTGTGCTGATGTCAGCATCCTACAAATATAGCAGGACAAAACAAAACACCCAGTAAAACATATAGCGCGTCATGTTAATGTGTATTTCTCTAGTATCATAACATAGTTAGGTAGGGATTTGAATCCTGCAAATGCTGTCAGTGTGTGTGTGAATACCTTTGAGAGGAGTGCCCTTTTTGGAGACTGGGAAAACGCATCAAAAGAGGTACATTCCTCTTTGGAAAGTGTGCTGATGTCAGCAGCCTACAAATATAGCAGGAGAAAACAAAACACCCAGTAAAGCATATAGCGCATCGTGCTAATGCGTATCTCACTAGTATCATAACATAGGTAGGGGTTTGAATCCTGCAATTGCTGAGTGTGTGTATGACATTGTTGGTCAATGCGGTGTGGGTTTTGCTTTTACTATGGTATGACATATCAGGATTAAAACAATATGTGCATTGCACACATCAGGTATCTGTGTGGCAAATAAATATATGTACATGTGACCTCAATTAGTACATAGGTGTGAAGCCTGCATACTACATGAATACATTTGTTTCCTTTGACAGATTGTGCCGCTGCTTCTCAGATCATAGGTCACATATGTATGTATGTGACAAGGCCGGCCACTGTAGTGATCTGTGGCCAAGGTCATCTGTGCTACACACACCCATGACAGTTACTATAGAGTAGTGTGAGTGAGGGTACATGCCTGGGGTATATGTCAGACATGTTCATACACAACAATGTCTGGCAATAATGGACAGTCATTATAGGTGTACAACAGCCTTGTGGATATGCATACAGGCCCCTAATGTCTTATGTGATACACCGAAGGACTCCACAATACCTCTGGATATGTGGATACCAAGGGACAGATGACATAATACTTGGCTGTATGTACACATTGGTACCCAACATACATGTTGGGGGCTACCACCTATGTGGTACTGTCGGGATAGTATATATAGTAAATGTGGATGACTATGCTATAGTTGGCTTAGAGCTATACAGCATGTGTCGGACAACAGGTATCTGTCTGTATGATACCCTTGTGTAGGATATGTGTCCCATCCAGAGAATGCATTGTAGGCCAATGCAAGCATTTACAGATGTGGATGGACATATCCCTAGTGTGTTTTCATGTACCTAAGAGGGCTATATGCCAAACAGGTGTGGTCCCAGGAACGGGTGGCGGTCAATACCACTGGTTACTGTTATAGTATAGTACCGGGAGGATCCAACTGTTACTGAGTTCCCCACATCTGTGTGTCAGTTATCAGGACATCATCTAATGATTGGTTATGGTCATGCTGTTGAGGTGGTGTATACTACCAGAATGCAAAACATTGACAGATATTAACAGTATCACCCACAGCATAGTGTCAAACCATGTCATACACACACGTGTGCCCATCTTAGAACATATCTGTAGTAGAATGCATACTGGCCATCGAGAGATACTATGAGATGTTAATGTGTAATACAGGGTATGTCACATGTCCCATGTGTCCACTATGCATGTACATGCAGACAGTGCGCACCCACCATGTTCACAGATGTACTAATCTGTACTGCACACATCACACACATACTGTCCATGCACTGACACATGCTGGCAACACTATACACTTCAGCCACGTGGCACATGGGTGGACAATACATACTCAGACTTAACACTGGTGTAAACAATGCTACATTGACAGTCATAACTTTGATGCATCATGCCCACTCAGATATACCTACAAGGATATCATTACACTTTCTTGTTGACAACATGCTAATATTGCTACACTGCTATAATATCACCCTGTGCATCAGCACCATGTTAGCCTGTTCCTGCATCAATGTTACAGATGACAGGAGGTGGCACAGGTGTCATCATATGCACAGGGTGTGTTGTTGGTTTGCCAGAGCCTGACATTGACCCATCCAATCGACATGTGTGTGTGTGTGTGTGTGTGTGTGTGTGTGTGTGTGTGAGGGACAACAGTACAGCATGGGCCAATGTTGATGTAATGTGTATATGTGTGAGCCCTAGTTGTTTGGTTAATGTGTGTGTGTGTGTCTGCATGCACACACCTCCACCATGTGGCTGCCATATACAGGAGGTTGTGGGACAGCCACAGACTGTACCTGCCAGGCTGTACAGATCATTGTCTCTGGCTACAGACATGGTACCTGTGCCTGGCAGGGGTGCTATGGACAGTATCAGGTACCAACCCTGACTGGGTACTTTCATCAGAGGCAGAGGTATGTCAAGTGGACCCATGTCCCTGCTGGGACTGGCCAGAGCCACGTGCACGTGGTCTACTAGGACGGTCAATCGACAGGCCAGCCCCAGCATTGCTGGGGCTGGTACTGCCACTACGGGAGCGGCTGTGATCTGTGGGCCGTCCGCAATGACTGCCAGCTGTTGATGTTGCTGGCATACATCCACGTCGACGTCTCAACCGTCCCGCACAGTCCTGGCTCATGGAAAACCCATTGTGGAGGGCATCTAATGTCTCCCCTCAACGTCTATCAATGACCTCGATGTAATTCCGGGTGGCACCGGCAAGGTCACAGATGCTGTCATTGATAGCGGTGTAATGGGCCCTCTGCGCCCTTAGTCCCTGTCTGGTGTACCATTCCATAAGTGCCTGTGTCTGCATTACAGCCCGGAACATACTTGAGGTCATAAGACCTGTGCAGGCACGTCTGCCAGGGGCATTATGACCAGCGGTGCTCCCATGAGAACCCCTGGACATACGCCTATGTGGTACCATTCCAGTAATCCAGGTATGGCTGCTGTGAGGGGATGCAAGTGCCATGGATACCACACTATCCTGGTCAATGCCAACTGTATGCTGTCCCTCGGCTAAGGCCACTGGTGATGAGGGATGTATTGGCTGTATGAGTGTGTGCATAGATGGGGTGGAAAGCTGTGCACTGTCGATTGGTGGACCAACGACAGACCCTATCAAACCTGCCTGTGCCACAATACATGTCTCATCATCTCCACTATTTGTGGCAGTGACTTCAGGTTCCCTGCTGCATACAGCCAACCCAACCTCAGCACCTGTGAGAGGAAGACAGGAAACACACTTTACAATCTGTACATGATGTTAGCACACATGAACACGTGCACACAATGCACACATGAACACATGCACACATGAACACAAATACACTCCTCACTACAGCAGATACACACCCACACACACACCAGCAATCCAACACATACTCAATAGTGGGTGAAGGTGGGTGACAGTATCACAAGGCAAACAGTCACCTCACACATGTCAGCATGCAGAATATGTGTTGCTCAAGACCATGCAGTGCTAGTGTAGACGGCCCTAGTTAATAACAGTATACATGGCTTTGATGCATGTGTGTAGTTGTTCAGTGATTGGCTACACCCTGGAACACAATGTGTACATGGACACAACATTGCTGTGCAAGTATTATCAGCTCTGCAATGTCCTGTGCACCATCACTCACAGGTATACATACCATGGCTACATGTGTTATCTGTGTGACTATGCCTATCCAATGTGCAGTACGGTGTTGCCATAAGTGTGTCTGATGCTCTGTGTATTGCATGTCATTGAGGCAGCTACTGACATTTCTGAGCTGTGCAACGTCTTACAGCAAACATGCACAGCATGCATTATGCATAGGTGTGTTACGTTTACATGGCCTACACCTCACCTATGACATGCACATTTCATTACCAATATTGCAGTTATACCACACTCACCAGCATGGATCGTCTGCCCTGCTGTCACACCAGAGGGACCTACAAAAATTTCAGAGAGTTTGTCAGTGGCCACAACTGTGGCATTGCTACTGTGGGTTTGCTAAACTACAGTAGAACAACAGTCGACAGTCACAGGTGTACAAATAATATTCCAAATATCAATATTGCACAACACTAGGCAGCACAACTGCTAAACACACAGTACACATCTCACGTATACATAATCTAACAATACAGGTAACTGTAGTCTACAGATAGGGCATGTTACCTGCACACTCCATGCCAACATGCTGGGTGGCCCCGACCTCCATGACGACTCATGTCTGTGGCAGTTGCTGTTGTTGTCCAGGAGCCACCACACTTAGGAGCAGCTCCTCCACTCTGGTGAGGGGGGGATGTATGGCCACCCCACCACCTGTGGCAAGCTTTTGTCTATGGATATCAGATGCACGCTGCCGGACATGTCTAATTAAATCACTGCAGTGATGGCGTACCTGCTCATATGTCCGGTTATGCATGCCTATGTCATTTACCTGACGAAAAAGATCTTGCCACAGTGCAGTCCGCTCATGCTGGTGCTGGCTGCTTCTGGAAAACAGCAGTGAGTAGTGCTGCACCAGGCTGTGGTGGATTTCCTCTTCCTTTGCTGCTGTGTAACAAGGATTACATTGGTGGGCCATCAGCCTGAAAGAGAAATGAATAATATGTGTGAGCGAGTCCTGTGGCACCCTTTACACCCTTAACCACAGATATCACTTCACTGCCATATATACCATTCGTTTGTCTGTCAGACGATACACATGTTCATTACCACATATTGGTTCTCAGGCCACAACTGACTAACAGTGCCTGGCACACTCTATATATCAAACCACTACACAAGAGTACCCGGCACACTGTTTGTGACAAGATGCACAACCTCGGGGTATATATCACGCTAATGCACGAACAAAGATGTCATCCATTGCAATGAATGTAAAGTACAGTTACAGTAGTACCAGTAAACCACCCTAGTCGTTGATGCCATACCACTGCCTAACATATGTGCACAGTTGTTAATACAGGTGGCATACTGCTGTAACAGAGTATATACTGTAACATTATTCCCTGCTAGAATGGATGGTTCTCTTTTCACAGTCATGTCATGCAATTCCACAACAACTGCTGGTAAAGACCCACAGAACAGGATTTGTGTTATGCCATTCCTAATTTCCATTTACATTCCCTCATTGTAATGCATGATATATTTATTTCAGCACCAAGTTATTTGTATATCTGCTGTGGCTTAGTGGTAATTCATGCAGTCTATTGTGTCAATGGTCTGGGGTTTGAGACTGGCAGAAGTTTTTTCTTTTGCTGCTGAGCAGAACAAGGGCCCTGACATAGTGACTAAGGCACATTTAAGCAGTTGTGAGCAGGTTTGCATGATGCTTAGTGATGCTTAGCTAAGTGCACACATGCGCACACTCGCTTAAACCTGCTAACTACTGCTTAAAAGTGCTTACTCCCGTTAACCCCTGCGCTAATTTCTTTGAAAGAAAAGAAAATGGGGAGATAGGAAAGTGGTGAAAAGGGGGGCAGAAAGAGGGACAGACAGTAGGTAAACAAGCTCGGGATGTGCAGGATGGGTGTACAGAAGGTCCAAAGCTGCCCATTTTTTTACCAGCAACAGCTGTGCATATGCAATAAATTTGGAGTGAAATTTGAAACCTTCCACCCCTGGGAGAGGGGTGAGGACAACAAAGTATGTTGTACTGCCAATTATAATTATCAGTTTACATGTCCAGTGGACATGTGTGCGAAATGGGCAGCTATATATGGGGCATAATTTTTTTGTGGGTACAGATTGCCCTTTTTTTTTTTTTCAGGTGAGAGTGGAAAGTGAGGTAGAGGAAGTAGGTATGTTTGGGGAGGTACGTTGGGGAGGTAAACAGACAAGACAAACAAGAAGCATACAGGGGCAGTGTATGACACATGGGGTGGGTGAACACAATTGACGGGGACGGATGCTTGGAAATCGCAAGCCCATGAGCCCACAGATGGTAACAGTGGAACTGAGATCCCCACCCATGGGCAGTCACCACTGCACGTTCACAGCCCCAAGGGTGGCTGTGCTGGGGGCTGCATAGGACGGGCAGGCTCACCCATGAGATGCGCCACTCTCGCCTCGAGCTGGCGTAGGGGATCAGCGACTGAACGCTGGATCTCCTTACGCACCACAACCCGGACCCTTCGAAGGGTGGCAGGTGGCCCTTCTCCGCCCACGCTTGCACTGGGGGGATGAGCCTCATCCCCTGCAGCGCTTCCACCTGAAGGTAGCACAGGACCAATGGAGAAGGGGAGCCTGGGCTGGGCACCGGACCTGCTGGTGCCAGGTGCACTCGCCAGCTGAGGAGGGACAGGTGGGTCCGCTGGGACTGGCCTTCCCATACGTTCTGTGATTAGGTGTGTTTAATTACAACATAAACAACAACATTCAAGATTAGTTGTAACAGCATGCAGTAATAATCCCATTAACACAACACACCAAGGTTCCAACAGTTGAACAGCAAGCATAACACATGCATATATTGAATGACAGTGGACTTTCCAACAGCATGCAGGGATGATTGGTAGCAGCAGGCCACCATGATTGTGGTGTTTGAACAGGGCACATGCATCAAAGTGAATGCAGATATTTATAGAACAATAGGACATATGTCCTAACAAATGTTTGAGATTACACATACCCATTGAGGTGTGGAATTGCATGGTTTATGCACATACAGTAGGGTGTAGAAAGAAACCTCAATTAACATCTTATAAGTACTTTTGGTCTACACTACATGCCTAGTGACTGCAGGTGTATATCCCCTACATGTATTATTACATTTACCAACATGCTTTAGGTTGTGTAATAGGTTTGGCTAGTTCATTATATACCTGTCCTATATCTGACATACTAACTGTCCAAGATGCAGATGTTACTGGTACATATTTCTTGCTTTTATTTATATTTCTTTATCTACATATCTGGATGTGTTCACATGACATTTTCAGTTCCATTTGTACATAACCCTGCATTTCTTGTAGCACACTCACATTTCGTGGGAACAAATTAACAAGCTACTCGTGTGCCAGATTTACTTATGCATGCCAGCCAGTCACTGACTGTTGAGGACTGTATATATAATTCACAGATACTAGCACTTCCATCACCCACTTTAGATGGGACTGCCCAACTGTGGGTTGCCAGCAATTATTCAAACAGTACTATTTGTATAATGCAAGGGTACAACAACATTTCAAAGTAAGTGACACAGACACACTCCAGGTTTTATACCTTTATTAATTACATTACACACTTTTCCACAGGCTCTCTCCTTTATTTGATATTACAGTGCATATGGAAGACATATTTAGAACATATCATACCTTAATTAATAGGTTAGAACACTGTTTTTCAGGCTCGCTCACTTATTTTATATGATAGTACCTGCAGAGATATTATTCCAGACATATTTTACCTTTCTTAATGGGTTACTACACACTTTTTCTGGCTCTCTGACTTTTTTTATATGACAGTACATGCAGAGGACTTATTCAGGACATTTTATGGCTGTATTATTGGACTACAACACTTTCTTTCATGCTCTCTCCCCTATTTTATATAACAATACATGCAGAATAATCACTAACCTGCCTGGTGGTGCAGTCTTAGCAACCTATCTGCATAGGCTTGCTGATTCACAGCACGGTAACCTGCAGCTGTGAAATAAATGAAGGGATATTGAGACATACCTATCCATTATACAGAATCAATTATCAATTCTTACATACTGCATTCCATGGCTACCTACTCAGTTGCGGGGCATCTTGCATCCCATGGGCCTCCTGTATCCATTAGTTCAGTAGGTCCTGCTTCCGTCTCTTCAAGTCTGCATGGTGGTGACAGACCTGCTCACCAGTCCGAGGAATGCCTGTGACACTGGTGAGGTCATGAGCTAACCGGTTCCAAGCCTCTCCCTTGTACTCCGTCCCTTGGAACTGGCCCTTCAGGAGTCTTGACTCATGATGGTGGACAAGGAGCCAAACCCTGTATTTCGACTCCTCGATGCCCCAACGTTGTGCTCGGAAGCGTGTACCCTCTCCAGCACCAGCCATTCTAACTGCAGATGTGAGCTACAATCAGTTATGGTGAGTATTCCCGCCTATGGGGCTTAAATATCCCGCATTTCCAACACTTTTTTATGATTGGCCATTTTTGAAAATTCTCGGCTGACTGCAGACCTGCTTAGTAATGGTTAATCTACCATTTCTAAGTATATGTATGTTAACAGTGGCTGCTTCTCCTAAGCTGTCATGGCTTAGTTGTTCAGTACTTTGATTATGGTGCACAGAATCCTGGGTTCGAACCTTGTCATTCATTTTATTTTAATACTGTCCAGACAGGCTAGGGGGTGTGGCTGTGTTTAAGCAGGTTTGCTCTACGTTGCTCCACATTGCCCTACAGTGCGCTGGTTGGCATGGCGTGCATGTCCGCGCAAACCGATTGTGCCGAGTAAAGCACTATTTAACTATGGGCAACTCTATTGCACTGGGTAAAGCGCTGCCAAACTACGGGCACCTATATTGCGCTGGGTAAAGCACTGCTTAACTGCGGGCAATTATATATCAGGATCCTTTAAAAATATATATTTTGTTCACTGATACATAGGCCATTTCACTGTTTTTTAGTAATATTTTAATCATATATGTCAGGTATTATTTCATATACTGATTTAAAACATAAATAGGAAGGGGAGTGGTGGGACTCAAACCGTGAATGCCTCCTTTTTGTGCGAATGCTCTACCATTACACTATTGCTATTTGGTGTGGTTTGCATAAACATTCTTTCTTATGCTCTTCCATGTCGGGATTGCTAACTGCAACTAAGCAATGGGCACACCCGCGCACACACGGGCAGCTATTTCGGGAATATAAAAAAATAAAATTAATGTTTTACTTTTTATAACTGTGATGGGGGTTTATAATGTCAGGGAGTGTGGTGTTGGGTTAATGGCCATTTGAGCGGACTCGCTCTTCTGTGTTTATATTTTTCTTTTCGAACCCTTGCAGGGCCGTGGACATTTAGACTGCTCGGCAGTCGGACATGCCCCCTGCTTTCCTACACAGTCCTTGTTAGACTTGCGGTTGAGTCAGCGTGCCTTTGTGAATATTCATGGCACGCTGACGTCATAATGTTCAACTGCAGCCACCGAGTAAGACTTATTTAGTCTTACACGGAGGATTCGTGAATCCGGGGGTGTATGTCAAACTCTATAAACTTTACTTGGAATCTTATCCAGTACTATTTCTTTTTGTTACATTTTATTTGAATATAGGTGAATTTTGCTATTTTCTAGTTTACTGTTTGACTGCCTGATTGAGTGAGTCAATGTGCTGCAGTCTGTGTTGGTTTGTGTTTTGAAATGTGCTGCAAACTACAGAAAATATGTCTAATCACTGCAAGCAGTTTATCCACTTTATTGCATGATTGGAATGTAACACATTACTCAGAATTGAGAAGTACTTGAAGAGCTACTTAGAACACAGTAAACACAGACACAAGTTTATTAACCTTAATATAGCTCCAGAGAATCAGAAAGCCCACCTTAAATGAAAACAAACATAATTATTGCACAGAAGAAGGATACAAAAAAACTTCTGCACATGATTTTTAAAAGTCTAGAATGTAGGCATGTCATGTCTGATATGACAGAGGTGCATACCATGGGTCTGCACTAATTTCACATGAACCAGAATGAATGCTAAAAGTGACCATTGATTGTCCTTCACATCTGGAGGGGTTGATCCCAGAAAAATAATGAACTTACATGTGCAAGGTTCTTGGCCATTCCCATCAGATTCCCTTGACCTGCAGCACAGTTCCACCTCCATGGGGGATCTAGTACTGTATGCATATAGGCTGTACACTGTTTAGTACCTGCAGCATCACCATCCACATGCATGTGCAGTTGTTTCTACATTCATATTTGATCATTGCACTCTGAGCTTAATTTCTGTTTCAGAACCAGGTATACTGCTTCTAGAGTCACTGCCCATGTGGCCAGGGAATTGCCAGAGCATTTTTATGGAATCAGGAATAATGCAAGGGTTTGAGGCAGACTGCTAACTCAAGCATTAAGAATTTTGGAAGCTGGCTCAAAAAGAGACAGACAGACAGATAGATGAATAGATAATGATATAAGTATATAACAGATCCAATAATCTATTTGAATAGTTGGGGTACCTTCCAGTGCAGAGTCTAAATGCCCAGACTGTGTCCGCATATCTATTCTCTGACTGCGCTAGTTTTCTCCACCTTCCAAAGAAATTCAGTAGGTGAACTGGGTCCAAATTACCCTTAAGTATGCATGTAGTGACTAAGTGAGTAAGTGAGTGAGTGCTTGCTGAAAAAGACCCGTACCCTGTTCAGTAATGGTTTTGATGCCTTGTGTGTACTGGCTGATGGGATAAGCTCAGACATCCCGCAACTCTAGAAAAGGAACAAATAGGTTATTGGAAGAATCTCTTTTTTATTAGAACACCCACTGTGATATTCAGCTTACATAGTGAACCAGTCGAACAATAATAGTAATGGGACACAAGGGGGCTTTTGGAACAAAAGGAGTAGAGGATGCAGACAGAGATAGATACAATCAAGTTAATAACACCCCCTGATTCCCCCAGAGGGGACCTTCCTATATTCAGTTGCAGTGATGTATGTATCAAACAGTATCATGAACACTATTTTGATGGGGTGGTTGCTTTATTCCATTTAAATGCATCAATTATGTGGATGCAGTTTTAGAATTAAAATTGTTCTTAAGAATGATCAACCTTGCCATGCTTTATTATGAAAGAAGTGAGGGACATCCTTCTGGAAGGGGAATGGCTTGAAAACCTGTATGAAACCTTCCCCCTAATCCTAATTTAGTTTTATTTGAAAAATATGCATAAAGGATATCAGTAGAGATGCTTTCAACAATCAAAACTGTGAAATGTTTCAAGTTCACATTTCACGGGTTAATAGTAGGCTATTTGCCCTTGTGGGCCATTTTAAGCTTAGCCAAATTTCCTATCACAAAAGTAAATATCAAACCCTTAACTTTGTGTCTATGAAGTAAACACCTTAACCATTATGCCAACCCTTCATCCCATCTAGTCTCTCCAAGAATTTATAACACTAAGGAAATTATCACACAACAAAACCATATGGATTATGAAACCTGACAAGGGAGGGGGCATCATTTTGATGAATGTGGTAGATTATGCTGGCAAAATGTTTTTCATGAAAATAGTCAATGTGGAGTATGGGGTGTTTTCGTGAATCAGTCTTAGTAACTCATTAACATGACTATCTCTGATTTCATGATTTTATGAAGGGTGTATTACTCCCCATAAATATTGGATTGGTTCGGAGATTTTATCATAGATTAATACTAGTCTTTCTTTGATGGAGATAAACAACACCATCATTTGAAAAGCAATAATATACAATAGCTGTTGCTTTTTTAACTTAAAGTAATATGTCTTACAAGACATATAGAGGTGAAAAAGCTAGAGTTGAGAAACAGAAGACAAACATAGTTGACGGTAAAGGATTGTAGCAAAAAGGGGAAAGTTAAGTGAGTTACAGTACTAGGAAGATGAGGCTATAGAGAGATTTGAGCAGGGATGAGGCTGAACAGGAGTGATGTGCTAATCTGATACAGTATATTTGCAGTGCCTGGATTTAAGTAAGTGAGCCTTTAGCTGTAGTTTGAATGACTTTAGCGAGCAGTCCTGTCTTACTGTTAATGGAATGGAGCTCCAGGTTTTTGACACTTGATACGAGTAGAGGGAACAGCCTGCAGAGGTATTAGGTTGTGATACATGTAGAAGGTCCTTGTCAGAAAAGTACTTAGGGTGGGTTGTATGGTTGCACGAGTTTGACTGGAGATGGACAGCCATTTTGTTTGTTTTTTAGATTGTGGATAATAGGTTGTTGGGAGTGTGTGAGTATGTGATGTAGTTCAAGCCACTGGATTTCTCTGAGGGCCAAAAAGTGATGTGCTTTATGGAGGTGGCTGGCTGCAAATTTTGCGACCTTGTTGTAACACTGCTTGAGTTTTAGCCGAGTAAGTTAGATGTTTGTCTGTACTGGTTCTGAGTACAAAACTTTAGGTCTTTATTTATTACTTTGGTTTTGTTGGAAAAGGTAATAATGAAGGATGCTCTCTTTATTGTGAGGTGTTTGGGAGTGAAGAGAGTTAGTTTTGTTTTGTTTGGGTTTAGAAATAGCTGAGAGGTAGTCAGCCAATTTTCTATGGAAGTGATGGATTCTTGGGTCAGTTTTTCTAGGGAATCCGTGTTATTTTCTGAGCAGATAATGGCCGACTCATCTGTGTACTGTACTAGGGTAGCATTTTTACTGGTCATATGAAGGTCATTAACAAAGATGCTGAACAGGAATAGGTCCCAGTATGAATTGTTGTGGGACCCCAACTGCAATAGGGAGAAAGGATGAGATGTCAGTGAGGCATTTTACTGCCTGGAGTCTGTTAGAGAGGTAACTAGAAAACCAAGCTAGAGAACAGGATAGCTCACAGTATGAGTTCTTTTGGCACTTTGACTGGAGCAGGGAGAAAGTGTAAGATGTCAATGAGCCATTTTACTTCCTGGAGTCTGTTAGAGAGGTATCCTCAGGATAGACAGGACTTGTCAAGGTTTAGACTGGTGAGTTTTATAAGAGTACAGGGTGGGAGACAATTTCAAAATCTTTGGATAAATCAAGAAAGAGAGCAGACACAAGTTTACCATAATTTCTCTTTGTGTTAATAGAATTAGTGAGGTTACATAGAATGGTGGATGTGAAAACCATGCTGTGAATGAAAGATGAGTGCATTTTATTTATTTAATCTTTAACTGGGTTGGTCCCACTAGGTTTATGATCACTTTTCAGGGAAGATCCATGGTGGTATTTATAGTACTAGGAACATTTGTTCAGGATTTCAGAGAACTTCCCCTACTCTCTTCAGTAGGTGCCATGGGATCTTTTACAGCTACTTGAGCTACCACCAATTCAAACAGATGGGACCTCAATTTAATGTCTCATCTGAAGGACAACATACTCAGGGGTGCAACATACCACTTTATGCTACACTGCAGTGTCAGCAGTGAGTTTACCTGGTGTGGGATTAGAACCCACTGACACTGCATTGTGTGTGAAGTAGTGTAGGCATTAGGTCTGAGTACCTTTGTGGATGGGGAAGATGTAACACTTTTCTATAGTAAAGGTATGTAAGAGTCATTGATACAGCATTTTATTAGAATTGAGAGAGGGTAAGCTATGTCCTCTCCTACTGTTTTTTATATATTTGTCAGGTGTTAGGGAGGTAGACTTTAGTTTAAGCAGTAGGTTTTTATGATAGCAGTGGAGACTGGCTGGAGAGAGAATTTGGGAAGTTATTACGTGTTCATAGATTTGGTGACATAAGATTCATAGATTAGTACTAGCCTAACTACCCCTAGGGGCTATTTTAAGCCTAGTCACTTATCTCATGTGAAAAATCAAACCCTGTACCTTGTGTTTGTAAGGTAAACACCTTAACCATTATGCCAGCCTCCCATCTGTCATGGCATTGTTTTGCATAGAGCTGTTGAGTGAGGAAGAGACTGATTTAATACAGTTAAATTAATTAGCAATGTTGGTGGAGTTATTAGATTTGAGTGTAGCTGAATGCTGTGTTGAATGGTTAGGATTCGGAGGCTGATTTGTGGAAAATCAGCATATTTTGGGGCTTTGATCATTTTTATTTAGGAGGTTAATGTAATATGCTTTTTGTCTAAGTTAGTGTAGTATTTGGCTCTGTGTCTAAGCTCTCTGAACTTCTCATAGTTTGGCTGAGTCAAATTTTCCAGGCAGCATCTTTAAATTTCATGAGATGTTTTGTGCTTCTGGATAGCTAGGGATCAGGATTTTGGCTAATTTGTTTTCCTAAGTGGTGCCAGTTCATTTTTGACTTTAAGGAATATATTATTGCAGTGAGATACAGAGTCATTAAATAGTAGGTGCTTTAGGTTCATCCAATTATACTGTTTTAGGTATGAGATAAATGTGTCTATGTTGAAATCTGAGAGGTTGACTCACATTAAAGTGGTATTGTTTTTGGATTTTTGTTTGCTTTCTTAAGGTGAATATAGGAAGATGGTCACTTAAAGAGTATGAGAGAGTCCCACATTTAATCCTTTTTCCTGGCACAGAAGTGAGTATCCAGTCTACTGTGGTACCCTTGTTATTTTTATTGTTGAAGCAAGTGGGAGAGGAGTTCAGTTTAATTTCTCCAAGACTTTTGGATTTCCGATACCATGATGGGACTGGACCTCATTCCTAAGTCAAAGTATAATTAAAGTTCATGAAATTAGTATTGTTTCAATCTTTGTTAGCCAAAAGTACTATATGCAGCACCTGCAATGTGCCCAGAACGGACTCCTTCTGCAATTCATATGGATTTGTCTATGTTCATAGGTTCATAGTAGGTTACTAGGCTAATGGCCCTAGAGCCCTTACAAGGCAAGCCATATTTATCCTGAGTTACCCCATTTGTCAGTGGTTAGGTAAGTGACATTTGCAGAGGTAAGGGTCTATGGAAGTTAATACCAACTTCTTCTGTCCAGGAGGGACATGGGCACCATCCCTGGAGTGAATTTGCAGTCACTCTTCCATTGATCTAGGTTGCATTTGAAGAGGGTCAGGGAGGAGCTCTGTTTCATATGAACTGGAAACTTGTTCCAGAAAAGTGGCAGTCTCTGGGAGATGTATTTATCTCTCCAGCATGACTTGTTCATGTCAGAGTCTAGGTTATGATCCCTGGAGCAATTTACCCTCATGCAGTTTGAATTACAAATGTGTAACATTTTCATCAGGGCCGGGTCAGAGACTGCCCTGTAAGCCTGGCACAAGTCATCCCTTTGCAACCTGTAGGAGACAGAATACAGTGGCAAGGTTTTCAGTCTTTTGGCATAAGACTTGTTTTGTGTACCCTGTAATTTCTTGGTGAGAAACCTCTGTGGTCTCTCCAACTGTTGCAGATATCTGGTGAGGCACATGCAAAAGGGAGGCAACATAACTAAATACGACTATAAATTAGTGTATACCAAGATTGTATATTCACAGCTTTATAGATTCATAGGTGTTTACTAGGCTAACAACCACAAGGGCCATTTTAAGCCCTAGCCATGCTCCCAAAACTCTAACAAGTTCTGATACACCTGATAAGTGTAAGCACGGCTTGGGAGATGAAACATTTACAAGGGGCCTGGGAGATGACCATTTACAGGTTGCCTATGTCCATTACAGACATAGGTGTCAACCAGGGATGAATTTCCTGTTCCTCATCCAGTTGCCCAAGTTACACTTGAATTGGGTTAGGGAGGAACTCTGCTTCACATGAATGGGGAGCCTGTTCCAGAGAAGAGGTAGTCTCTAGGATACATACCTGTATCTCCAGCAGGTCCTATTTATATCACAGGCAAGGTATAGGTCTTTAGAATGGGTAATTCTGGTGCTGTTTATTTTGTAGATATGTAGGATGTCCATCAGAGTGGGGCCTGAAAATTCCCTGTATGCCAGGCATAAATGTCCTCTCAAATGCCTGTAGGAGACAGAATATAGGGATAGGGCCTTGAGGCAGTCTGCACAGGACATTTTACTTATGTCCTGTATTTTTTTTAGTGAGGAATCTCTGTGGATATTCTAATTGTTGGATATGCCTGGTCAGAGACATAACCAAGAAGGCACTGTACTCAATGGTAGGTCTGATGAATGTCAAATACAATGAAACAATGACTTCCTTGGACCTAGATGTCATACCTTTTTTATATATTGTGCAACACAGAAAGATTTCCTCACTACTGGAGACAAGGGATGATCAAAGGCTAAATTACTGTTTTCCTAAGTCCCTGACTACTGGTCAGTTCTAAGGGGTGTGTTGTCAATATGATAGTTACCAGGGGTGGATATTATTATGCATTTCTTGGCATTTAGTTTTAGTCCATGGCTCTGACACCAGTTGTTTGTCTGTACCAGCTCTTCCTGGAAAACATTCCAGTCAGTGTGGGATTCAAAGGCAGCTTCTAATTTGCAATCATCTGCAAATTTTGTGAGCCAAAGACCACTGACATTGGCCTTGATTACAGAGAAGTACTGCAAATGCCAAAAATATGAGAGGTTGAAGGACTGATCCCTGAGGGACTCCACTCGTGACTGGCCTCTTTACAGAGGTAGACTCCTCAATTATAACTTCCTGGGTCCTGTCTGTGAGACAGTTGGCTATTTACTAGGTGACGTATGAGTTTGTAACTAGCCTCTTGAATTTGTCAACAATGCCCAAGTGGGGTATCGCATCAAATGCCTTGCCAGGTCAAGGTAGGCAGTGTGAACCATTCTGCCCTCTTCAGTTGCTTTGGTGACCTTCTCAAAGAATTACTTTGAAACTTACTGTTTCGTTTGTCTTGGTTGGCTCTGTCCCGCTCCGTTCGCCCTCGCTAATGCTCGGGCTCTCTCTGCTCCCCTGCCCTGCCCCCTATTCCCTCCCACCCCCACTACCTCTACATTTATAGTAATCACAGCCACACCCACAGCTCACCCTCACATCACCTCCAGCAATCACAGCTCCTCAAGTCATATCACATTATACCACACAAACTTGCTCCACACAAAATACTCCCAATCACTCTCATCCCCACTAGGCATTTTTTACATCACCCACACTACTTCCCCATCCACATATAGTGCAACCCTATAATTCCTATTCAGACCCCCCCCACCTAGAAACAACTTTATAACCATGACTATCACACAACTAAGTCTAGTCTGTCTTCTCATAATTCTTTACAACACCACAAGTTATCACTCTAGCAATATCCCTAAACTTAGTTGCACAACACTGCATTATGCACTCTCGTATACAAACACCACACATTATAATAATATCTGCCCACAGTTATTCAAGAACTACAGGACTAAACACATATGCTCTCATTCCTACTCCAAAAAAACACAATACTTTCTCACACTCCTCACCAAACTCCAACATCTGTATAACCATTTTAACTCCAGGCTCACCATAAGTGGGGATATCCACCCCGACCCAGGCCCAAATCCATCCTGTCCAACTCAAACTGCTACAACACAAATGTCGGAACATAACACCCCCACTTTCTTCATCCCTGGGCAAATCAACAACAGCAGGAAAACCAACCATCTTTTAATGCTAAATATTAATATTAGAAGTATCAAAAATAAAATACCTGAACTCCAGGCCACAATAGCACACTACTCCCCAGACATAGTTGCTTTAACAGAAACCTGGCTAAATGAAAACATAGCTAACTCAGAAGTTCTCCCTACCGGCTACAATATCATTAGACAAGACAGAGCACTTCGTAAAGGGGGTGGAACTGCCTTACTGTACAAGTCAAACTTAACTGTCCGTCAATTACCAAACTCCTACTCCTCCCCCAATAATTGGGACATACTTATCTCAGAACTTCAACTTCACCCTAAAAAGGTTGTCACCACAATTGTGATCTATATTCCACCTGGTAATACACCTGCTAGCCTTGAAGACTTCTTATCCTGGTGTTTTTCCACATACTCACAAGAAACCCTTATTCTGGGGGACTTCAACCTAGATTGGTTCACCTGTATATCAGAACCACCAAGTAATTTAATAAATCTCCATGGCTAGCAGCAGCTAGTCCAAATTCCAACTAGATGTGATAAAAAATCTAAAAGGGAATCCATCCTTGATTGGATCCTAACTAACAACCCCACATTGTACCCTCACACAGGCAGTCTCCCAGACAACTTAAGTGACCACAACATAATATATTTTATACGTAGTAGAACAAGCATGTGCAAAACCACTAACTATATATCCACTAGAAACACAAAACAATTCTCTCCTGAGGTCCTCAACACTTTACTCTGTAACTGTGACTGGACCCCCCTAAAAACCCTCCCACTTGACCAGGCTGTAGCTTATTTCAACAAAATATTTCTACAACACCTAGACACTGTCGCTCCATTGCGCAAAATCAAGGTTAGAACCTCTACAAACCCCTGGCTCAGTAAAGAAACCAAACAAATCCTCAAGTCCAGAGGCACTGTCTGGCTTTACTATCAAAAAAACAAAGAAACACAAAGCCTAACTAAGTACCAGGAAATGCGCAACCGTGCAAAAAAATGCATTAGGCTGGACAAAAAATCCTACTACACAACATTACAAACTAAATACCAACACAACCCGCAAAAATTTTGGAAGACTGTAAACCAGCTACTAAAATCCACCCAAAAGGCTACCCCCAAACCAACCACCCCTGACACTAAAGTTCCCATTGAAACACAATTCAACTCCCACTTTGTGAACTCAGTTCTATCCTTAGTATCACAGGACAGTTCCTTCCTCACTATCCCCCCCCAACACAAATAACACTAACACAAGCTTTACCCTCAAAACAGTTTCCACCACTTCAATCAAAAGCATGCTCTCCAAACTAAAAACCTCATCAACAGCAGCCAACCTACTCCCCAGCTATTTCTTGAAACTCACAGCAGATGCTATTGCTATCCCAGTCTCCACTCTCATAAACAGATCAATTGTTGAAAACTATGTGCCAAAACTCTGGAAAACATCCTATGTTACACCCATACATAAAAGGCGGGACCTCCACTGAACTTAATAACTACAGACCCATTGCTTTACTCTCCCCCCTGGCCAAAAGCCTAGAAAAATGCATCCATACTCAGATGTGAAGCTATCTCCTAGACAGCAACATCCTGTCACCTACTCAGCATGGTTTCAGACCTGCCCATAGTACCACTACAGCTCTCCTCCGCTTCACAGACACAGTAAACCATCTCAAAAATGAAGGCCTACAAGTGGCAACTCTTTTTTTTGGATATGTCCAAAGCATTTGACACAGTCTCACACCAAATCCTGCTAAACAAACTAAACCAATATCATCTATCAAATTCCACTCTTACCTGGTTCCAAAGCTACTTAACTGACAGGTACCAAGCTGTGAAATGGGAAAATTCTCTCTTTCCTCAGCTGCCCATAACTATAGGAGTCCCACAGGGTTCTGTCTTAGGACCACTACTATTCACAGTCTTCACAAATGACCTCCATACCTCCACACAGCATGCATCTATAATTCAGTATGCAGATGACACTACACTACCTTAATCTGTGCTGCTCAAAACATTCCCACCCTCCTGCAAACAACTCAACTAACATTCTCTGACGTTGAAAACTACCTTACCAAAGCCCAACTTATCCTCAATCCAAAGAAAACTCAGCTTATGATTATAACCAGTCCTAACAAAAACACTAACAGTCAATTCACTATCTACTCCACTAATGCTACTCCAATTGCTCCACTGGCACAGGCTAAGCTATTGGGAATAACCATAGACTCCCACCTAAAATGTGATAGTCATCTCAACTTAACTATTAAAAAAGTACATGCCAAACTGGGGTCGCTCTGCCGTATCAAACCATTTCTTACCAACAACACAAGATCAGCCATTGCTTGGTTCCAACTTCTATCCACCCTACACTATGTGTCTCCCATTCTGACTAATCTCAACAAAACTGAACTAAGCAAAATGGAAGCCTGCTATAACAGAATTGCCCGCTTTGCTGCAAATTGCTCATATAGAACTCATCACTGTACTGCTTTGAGACAGCTCCACTGGCTTGAACTGCCCAACCTCCTAACCTAAAATCAGCTCTGCCTCTGTCATTCTATCTATTACCTCCCCAATAAGTGTCCTGCCCTCAAAAACCTAGTACAACATCACTCAGCCAAAAGGCCTCTTAGATCATCAAGCAAACTACTACTAGAAGTCACCAACAGCTACAATAGCTTTGGAGATGCACTATATAGTAGTTCAGTGGCTAAAAAATGGAACTCTGTCCCTACAAGCATTCAAAACACATCATCCAAAGCCTATTTTAAAGACCTCATCAGGCAACATCTCAAGGAAAATTGGCAGTGCCATGATTGCTCCCCAGGCTAGTGAAAGCAGATAACACATACATACAAAATCTAGAGCACTTGATAATAGTTTTCAATCTTACTCACAAACACTGGTTAATCTACAATGTATGCACTGTACCTGTGTACTATGTATGTATTCTACCTATGTTCCAAATTTCAGCTGTACATCACAAATCTATTAATTACCTTTATTTTTAAAATTAATATTTTTTTGTTTGTTCTCTCCACTGTAACTATTTATGTGCCGCATACCACTGTAAAAACATGTCACCTGTAATTTGTGTGTATACTGATCATGTCTAAATAACTAAATGTGTCTGTAATTTTTCTTTGTGGAGCTTTTCTCCCCGGGCCTCTGCTGAAAAAGGGCCTTTTCGGCTCAGTCAGACACCCCCGGTTAACAAATGTAAAATAAATAAAATAAATAATTCCAAAAGGTTGAGTAGGCATGACCTGACCTTGTTGAAACCAAACTGGGTTCAGTCCAGTGTCTGCAGGTTAACTATATCACTGTTGATCATTATCATGATAATTCTTTCCATGGCTTTACATATTTATTTATTTTATTTTTTTATTTAACATTTGTTGACCGGGAAAGTCCGACTAGGTTCCACAGATCCTGTTTTCAGTGGAGGCCCGGGGAGAAATGCTCCAGAAGCATGTCTTTAGAATGTGGGAGGAAACCGGAGTACCCGGAGGAAACCCACGCGAACACAGGGAGAACATGCAAACTCCACACAGAAGGCTCCCCAGCCAAGAATCGAACCGGAGCACCTCTTGCTGTGAGGCAACAGCATTAACCGCTGCACTATTGCACCGCCCATATATGGGCCGCCGCACATATAAGACTGGTGAGACTTATGTGTCTGTAGTTTCCAGGGTTTGTAGATGGCCTACCTTTGTGCAGAGGGGTAACTGTTGCTGTTCTCCATTCATGGGGCACAAACCCTTTTTGGAGGCTACAGTTAAACAGCAATTCCAGTGGCCTGATATGTCATGTTTCATGCTATTTAGAAGGCATCTCAGATATTGTTTGGGCCCATTAATACAATGTTCTTGGCCTTATGGAGAGCATTAAGGACCTGTTACCTAGTGATAGCAGAATGAGCTATATTTGATGGTATTTCCTGAGGGAAGGCTGAGGGGGAGAGAGGGGTAAAGTTGGAGCTGAATTTATCAGCCAGTAGGTTTGCTATATCTTCTGGCTCAGTATAGGTCACTATTATTCCTCACATTGTACGGGCCTCTTTGAAACTGATTACATACATACATCTGCAGTCATAGGAATGCATACATATCTGCTGACCTCACAAGATCCAAGCATAGTGAAAATTTTGAAACATGAGGAGAATAGGTCTAAAATGACTTCCCTTCTTCGTTTAACAGAAGCATATCAGTGTCAAGTGGGAATGGAAATCAAACCAGAAGTAGATAAAAATTAGTCAACAACTGAATGTGCCAAAAACAAAAGAACGAATGTAAGGTGCAGGATCAGATGAGAAGGCAAGAGCTGTGGAAAATGCATAAATGAAGTTGCAAGTACAGAAAACATCTGGAAGAACCTCGTGTTTGATTGGGATTTGACACAGGAATGGTTAAGGAGAGGTGAATTTAAACCAAGAGATGAAAGGTTAATGTTGGCGGCTCACAATCATGGACTATGTTCATCTTGGTTCAGAAAGTCCATTGGACATGTGGGAGAAACAGAAAAATGCAAGTTCTGTAAAACAGAACTGGAAACAGTCACACATCTTGCTGCTGGGTGTGATAAATTAAGGAAGAGGGCCTGTACACCGAAAGGCATCATTTCTTAAGACTGTTGCACTGGGGATTGTGCAAACATTACAATATTGAAGTGGCTGAGAAGCATCAAAAATATGATCCACAAAGAATTACAGAGAATGATGAAGTACATATTACATGGGATTGCTCATTACCAAAAGTTCATAAAACAGAAGAAAGAAAACCAGCTATAGTCGTCCATGAAAATAAGACAAAAGTAGCATCGATCACTGAAATCGCTACACCCAGTGATTACCTATAGAGAGACATAAAGTAATAAAATACCAGGAATTGCGAGTAGAAATTAGAGTAATGTGGAGGAAGGACACCCAGACAGTTCCAATAGTATTAGGAGCAATAAGTGTCATAAAAAAGAATTTGCAGTTGTATTTAGATATGTTACCAGTACATGTAACTCCATATGAATTACAGAAGGAGTCAATTCTGAGCACATTGCAGGTGCTGCAAAAAGCACTTTTGCTAACATCAAAGAGTGAAACAATACCAATTTCAAAAACTTTAATTATACCTTGACATAGGAATGGGGTCTATTCCCATCATGGCACTAGAAACCCACACGACTTGGAGAAATTAAACCAGCTCTACCTGTAGGGTAGATGGGAGAATGCAGACCTGACATGGACAGCCATCCTGCTGAGCATTTGTGGTCAAGACAGTACACACCTGGGGATTCAATCCAATTTTTAACAGAGTATAGAGAGACACAAAGACATAAAATATCAAGATTTGCAAGGAAAAATGAGAGCAATGTAGAAGAAAGATGCCCAACAGTTACAAAAGTATTATGAGTGAGATAACTAATAAAAAATAATTTACAGTCATACTTAAATATGGTACTAATACATGTCACCCCATATGAACTGCAGAAGAAGGTAATTCTGGGTGTATTGCTAGTGCTGACAAGAGCACACTTGGATACATAAAAGACTGAAACAAGACTGATTTCATAAACTTTAATTACATCTCAATTAGGAATGGGGTCCATTCCTGTCAAGGTATTAGAAACCTAGAAGACTTGGAGAAATTAAGCTGAGAGAATCCATAGCAATGGATGAGCATGCAGCAGAACTCAAACAGACAGTGATACCCACTCACACAGTATTTTGAGTATTGCTTGCAGTAGACCCAAATGCACATGCATACAGTCCCAGCCCCCAAACTCATGAAACCTACATTACAGCAACACCTGTGTATAGCTTAGTATTACAGGCAGTAAGCAATCTGACTTCACATCAGGTACAAGTTGAAGTATCTAGTCCCATATACAGGTAGCACCACTGCTTCACCAAAACTTTTCTTTGAATTCACTGAGATTTTTCATTAATTCAACATTTAGCAATGCAAACCTCACCAATGTAATACTGAATTAATTGAATGTAGAAAGTTCAATTCTCCTTTTATAGCTAAATGTAAGACTGTGGTATTTCCCAATAACATACGTCAAATTGGGACTTGCAAAACCCTAGCCTTTGGATTCAGGCAAGCAGTAACTGCTTGGCATAGCATGTACAGCATGCACAAGCCCTTATGAAGTATGGTTCAGGGTCTCCTGATTTGTTCTAGTACATATATTACTAGTATACTATTAATCTGAGCACCGTACTGATAAAAAAGAGATAGGTGGATGTGTCCAAACAGTAATAAGCATTATGAATTCAAACTGTTTTCCTTTTCTCCACACTGACAACATTAATTTGTAAGAAAAACACTTACCAGTCATCAACAGGATGCTTTAAAATTTCTGAGACACCAAAGGACATTGCTCCCATAAAATCATTACGAGTTGTTCGGTCCCAATCCCACACTTCAATTGACAAGCGCCGATCTTTATCTGTTGGTTTCAGAGTACTAAAGTAGAGAAAAACAAGATATGGAATATAGCATCAAGTACAGAAGAATTTTTATCAGAATAAATTAGCACCATATTTTTATCCCAGAAATGTTTTTATATTACCTTTACCGATTTCTACAACAATACTCTATACATATACTTCTGTGCATAACCAAAACATCCATGAACTCTAAGAACAAAGAGTGCACTGACATTTCAAATGTATTTTAACCTACCCCAACAGTGTACTGTCTCTTAAATGAGAAAAAAATAATTCAAATATGAAAGGACAACTTAAAATTGCAATAGCTCATGAGCTCATGCATGATGCATCAGATTTTAGGATGTTTGAAGTAACATAGCAGAGAGCTGCCATCATCTTCTTCTAAATTTTGTATCCCAATTCTGATTTAGATGAATGCATGACCTCTCCGAGGCATTACATCATCCTCGGGGAGGGGAACACTGAAGGCTGTGCTTTGCAATGCCATAAGAGTATCTGCAATATTCCTACTATATCAGAAACAGGTAATGTTACATAATGAGGCCTTGGCACCCCACTGAGTCCCAGTATTGTGAAGTACCACAGCACCACCTGTGGGCTAGCACGTGCATTGCAGGCCATCCTGCACAACAGCACCATCTCTGTTACAGATGGTACAATCCATGCATGTTTGACTAGTATCAAGACTGTAATTTATGCATTCCACAGTCACTGGACAAGGATAGGCAGGATGGGGTACTAGCCCATCAGGGAATAGCATAATTATTTAACAAAGTTATCTTGAAGTATCACTAATGGTATTTTGGGATAACTCATTACCACTTTATAGCACATAAAAAAAGCAACTTCGTCCCGGCTCAGTGTAATAAACCAACAAAAACAAAAAACACCTAGAAACACTTAGGAAGAATCCAGGCAGGTGATCGTTTTTAGCGTAAGCAAAATTTAATGGCCACTATTCATCCAAAGGACTTCTTCAGAAACATACAAATCAAAATAACAATAAACTTCTTTAAATAATCAATACAATAAACTTGTGCCCAATCAATGTTAAAAGACAATTAAATTACCTAGAATTAACTATTCAAACTCCTTATAAAACTTTGCAGTTCAAAAAAAAATAAGAAAAAAAACTAATCAATAATAAATGTATAAAAAATAAACTAGGTAGATACTAATCCCTGTTATCTTTTAAAAAAAACATTTAATGTTTACTGTGTCATTTAAATTAGGGGGCAGATGTGAGGCCAACCAAAGCTCATTACCACTTTATAGCACATATAAGCTTTACTGCTAGTACTCCCCAGTGGTCTCACAACAACAGCAAAACAACTCCATCTGTATGGGGAATTTGGTGTTACATGCAAACCCACTTCTCATAATGTACTGCCTGCAGTAACAGTTTCCTCTTACATGTGGAACTGTTGCATCACCAAATCTACCTATAAACATTTATGGGTACTCTTTTGTTTAGGGGCTTTGCATCAACATACTTTAATTGCTAAACTCATAAGAGCTTGTGTCACAAGTCTAAGTCCCCTTTTGAAATCAGATTAGGGCTCTGCCAGTCCTCACTAATGTATTCAAAAGGAGGACTTGTGAAGCCCTTGGTTTTGAAAATGAGTTTGTGATAACTGCTCAGTGTAGCATGTTATCCCATGTCCAAAAATATTTTAAAATTTGACAGCATGTCCCTTATTTAATTAAAACTGAGTTTGCTCAACCTATATTTCTACACCAATATCTCCATCCTTTTTCTATTGATTGCATTATTCTTCTCAGCCTGTTTTCCCATGCTACAGAATTCTAACCATCTCCTTATCACTGTCAGTCCACCTTTGCTTCCACTTGTCCTAACAGTTCCTGCTGTACACCCTCATCTTTCTCCTAACCTTTTTCTTCACCTCCTCACTACTCTCATTTCAAGTCATGTCTAATTCGTAACTCTCCATTCCCAACTTTTCTAACTTTTCCTACCAACCTATCTGTCTAACTTCAGTTTTTGCCTATCTATAAAATCATATATTTGACCAACTCCATCATCAATAACAACTCCTTTCTTTCTTCCGTTGACCATCTTATCTCTTTCTCCTCCCTCCCAAAGTAACAGATTAACAGACTTTCTTCTTGGTCTTTTCCATATACCCTTGTTCAAATGTCCTGCATATCACCCCCCCCCCCCCAGCATCTTCATATTGCACCACAAATGTACATGATTTATCTCCTTCTACTCCATATTTTACAGCAAGCTGCTTCTAACTATCAGTCTTCCTTAATTTGCTCTGGTATCTAAGACCACACCAATACAATCATTATAAATGCATAAGATACACTGGACCCACATTCCCCATGTTTTGCACCACACAGCAAACCTCTTCCTGTACTGACATCACATTCTTCTTCTTTGCTCGTCACTGCTTCAGTCACTCCACACCAGTTTCCCACCCCTTTTCCCTGAGTTATTTATAAATTAAATCAGTCCTTTTCTCCAGTCTTATCCATTCCATCTTAATACACCTCTCCTAAAAGTCCTGTCTACTGAGCCTACCTCCCCTCTCTTTTCCCTGCGATAAAGTAACCTATTACATACTAATGTCATAGTCACCCTTTTTCAAAATTCCAAAAATCTCTAAATTCTCCAGCCTGTTCTTCATCATGCATGTATTCCACGTATTTCATTCCTTTCAACCACCACTCACCTAACCTCTCCATAAACATCAGTTGCATTCTTCTTCCAACTCACATAAACTCTGTAAATTAGAAATCCGTCTTCTTCTTTTCATTTCACAAAAAGCTACATTGCTTTCTTTGTGCCTTCTTCTACCTTTCTTACATTTTCCCCACTTTTCACCTCTATCAGGCCACCCATCTCATCAAACCCTCTTTGACTCTCATCTGCTGAGCTATGTTAACATCCACAGCATTCCCTTTTTGGAAGTTTCATTCTCCATTGTCTCTCCACTTTCCTCCCCCTTTAACAAGCCCTGACAATCCTACTTACTCTACCTGTTCAAACACATCTATTTCATGTCCTCTGCACTTCCGTTAACCTCCTATCCTGCAGACTAACATTTACATGATTCAAGAAATATAATGCAAAGTGCAAAATCATTATCCTTAGCACCTCACTTCTTCCCCAGTGACCGTTATCTGCTGGGTCATCTGTCTATCATTCCCACTATCCTTTTCTTGAGCAACTTCCAATTATTGACCCTAATCTCCTTGTTCTCACACTAAACCTTTATACCTAAATGCTTTTCCCATTCCTATCTGCAAGCCCAACCTCAGAGAACCATTTCTGCTCATCAGTGGCACCCCAGATTTTTGGTTCTTTTTGGTCATTTTTCTGTCTTATACTCTGGCCCAAATAAACCTTCAATGAAATTCTCCATTTACCCTAAACTGAGCACTATGTCTGCTACATGTACCATATATCCTCATTAACATTATCTCCTGGATTACCACCCACTCCAAAGTCTTCATCAAACATATCTACTTCACTGTGCTAAAAGTCTTGTATACAAGGCCGTCCCTGCCTTTGCATTACTAACCATCGCCACCAAACTAACAACGTTTAAAGTCAATCTCCAAAGTTCCTTAAATGGTACTTCCCAAAACCAACCTGTGCATGTCCAATAATCCCTACTAGCACTTTCTTCAGCATAGTAGCCAACACCATTGCTAACAACTTGGCATCCACAGTGTTTCTTTCTCTAAGTCTTGGTGTAATGAAAGAGGCAATGCAACAAGCATCTTTACACAGACCTTACCAATGCTTCGCAGCTACAGCCATTGAGATTTGATTGTTTCTGTTTCAGTCCAGCTCCTTCCAAGCTAAATAAGAACTCTATATTGCCAAATTGCAATTTTTTTGTTAATTAAAAGTGCTGCTGTTATAGTCCTACATTATTTACTAAGCTTCTACACATTGTAAAGTACTGTTGCTTTCTACAGGATTTAACCTCTGGGCTCCTGTATATTTATAGGTTCATAGGTTCATAGGTTCATACTAGGCTATCTGCCCAAGGGCATTTATAAGCCTATTGAATAAAAACTATGCCTATCATTTTTCTGTGCCTCTGTCAAGCAGTGACACTGAAGTAATCCATCCATTGGTCAAGATTCCTCTTGAACAAGGGTGCTCTGCCTCACATGTTTTGTTCCACAGCATAGGAGTCTCTGGGTGATGAATCTGTTGTGGTTCTGAGGGATCTAGATTTTTTGAGGTGAAGCATATTCATCAAATCTGGGTTTGATATGGCCTTATATGTCAGGCACAGGTCACCTCTGAGCAAGCGGTATGAGACTGAATAAAGCTGGAGTTCTTTCAGTCGGGCAGCATAAGACATATTTTTGAGACCCTTTATCCTTTTGGTGAGGAACTTTTGGGGCCTTTCAAGCTGCATCAGGTGTCTGGTCAGATACATTTGTACTCAATCATAGGTCTAATGAGTGATGAGTACATTTTCTGTGCTCAGTGGATTGTCACCTATATGGTAGCTATATGACTATGCATTTTTGGCGTTTAACTTCAGGCCATGGCTCTGGCACCAGTTATCTGTTTCTGTGAGGCCCTTCTGGAGGATATCTGTGTCAGATGAAAGTAGATGGCTTTGAGTCTGACATGGCTCCAGCAACTCTGACCCTGTGGGTTCTCATCTTGTGATGTATGGGTTTACATTCAAGCTCAAACTGGGTTGGATCCAAAGTCTGCAAGTTCCTATGTCTTTATTTATGAGTTCCATTATGATCCTCTCCATGGCTTTGCAGATAAGGCTTGTCAAGCATGAAGCACACAGCTGGGGACACCATCCGTCCCATGGATGCTGTCAGCCAGTATGTTAGCAATGTGTGTAGGTTCATTTTCACATCATTTTGAACTTCCATGCAGTCCTTGATCTGATCTCACCAGTGGATGGTCTCCTGTATATTTGTATTTAATTCATAGTGTTTGCTGGTATTTTACTGTTGTAATTGCTGCATTCCTGCACTTTGAGCTCCTTTTTTCATCTGAAAAGCTAGGCCTGCACTTTAGCAGCAATATAAAGTAGCCTAGTCTCTTCTGAGCTTGGGAATCACTGAGAAAACATTAGATAGTGTTGCTGGGACATGTCAGTGACATATTTAGCTTGTTTGCTGATTTTCGGCATGTGCTCAAAGCATCTGTTACAGTATAAAACTTGGCTCATTTACCGAGAACTTATTAGCAACAATGCCATACAGATTTGAGCGTTCCTGCTTCAATCCAGCTCCATAAAGTTAAATAAGGACTTCACATTACTGCACTACACTTTTTCTTGCTATTTAAAAGTGCTGCATTATTTCCTAAGTGTCTGCACTTTTCATTCATTGAAGAGTTGCTGCATTTCTTCACTTTTGCATTTAATTCAAAGTCTGTGCTTGTATTTTACTATTGTGATTGCTGTTATCCTCTACTTTGGGCTCAGTTTTTAGTGATTTTTTTTCAGCTGGGAAAGAAGGTTAGGTCTGCGCTCTAGTGGCAGTAGAGAGTAGCCTGATGTCTTCTGCTCCAGGAATGTCTGACAAAACCTTAGAGTGCATTGATGTGATTGGCCAGTGGGCTTTGCTTGTTTACTGATTTTCTGTGCCTGTGTGCCTGTATATTGTCATTTCATTTGCGCATCACTACTCATTACACAGCAGTAGTTAGCAGTGCCCTGAATAAACAGTGGCACTTAGAATCCAACTTTCTCAAAAACAGCCTCATATATATACCTGCGTATGTGCTTGTGTGATGAGCACTTGGTTTGCACATGCAGGAGCATCATTCTGTGAGGTTATATTAAGATTGTAGTTCTTAGCCAAATAGCAGCCAAGTAAACCTGCTATAAACCCATATTTTGCCCCATTACCTTGGTTTGCAAACAGAAAAGGTTTTCACCAACAATCATGTCATAAACATGATAGTTTCTCTCGAATTGGTCCCAAATTAAACCCAAACTAAACTCCCCTGGCACAATTCCCTCATAATCCATGGAGCAGACATATGAATCACAGATAAGCACTCGCCTTCTGTCTCTGCAGTCAGCTATGTGGAACTGGGCATCCTCAGACAACTGAGAAATTATCTCATATTTAATGGCAACCACCTAATTTTTAAACAGGCCATGGTGGTGCAACGGTTAGCATTGTCACTTCACTGCAAGAGGTTCTCCTGTTCGATTCTCTGCTGGAACACCTTCTGTGTGGAGTCTGCATGTCCTTCCCATGGTTGAGTGATGTTAAAGACATGCAGGTAGGTGTATGCATGAATGGGTGTGCCTTCTTTGAAGGTTGGGTGTCGGGCTGGCAACTTGACACCATAAAACATCCACTTTCAATCATTAGCGGACCAGAGTTCCACTGTGGTGACCCCTAACCGGGAAAAGCTGAAAGACCAGACCTAATTCTTAAACAGTCTGATACAGTATGTGAGAGATGTACTTATTCACAGTCTCTGGAGATAAGACTCTCATACCCAACCACAACAAATACCAAACTGGTTGTCAGAAACATACAGCAGCAACATACTATTCACATTAAAGACCAAACACATAGACTCACATATGCTGAGGATCTAAAAAGTAATGTACCTAAACTTCAAAGGCCTCCTAAATGCAACTTTTCAAATAGGTTTCCACAGCAACCTCACAAACATTCTACCAAGGCAACATCCACCATGACACATACTGCTTTAAGGCATGGGGTCTAAACTCATAAGCCCATAAGGCAGACCTCCACGCATGCTAATGTTTTAGCCATAGGTGATTCCATCGTGAGACACATAAATGTTCCACTCAGTAAACTAAGCAAGGAGAAGGTCACAGTTAGCTGCCTATTAGGGAGCAGGATCCACCAGATCATGCATGCACTCATGTCACTGAACCACAAGTATTAACATGACTCTGTCATTGTACATGTTGGTGCAAATGATCTGAGACATACCTCTCTGAACTATATGAAGACAGACATGATGGAGCTTTTGGACTAAGTGTCCAAGGCTGGTATGAGTCTAATGCTTAGCAACATTCTACCTTCTCTGCAGATGATGCAGCAATATCAGCAGAAGATAACGGACTTTAACAACCAGTCTACTCTTTGGTGTCATTCAAAGGGGGTATAACATGTGTTAACTTGGGAGGACATAGTTGAGTGGGCACTCTCTTTTGCCAAAGATGGACTGCACCTATCCCCCTTTTGGCTTCCAAATATAGGCTAAAACTTTGTCTACCCCCATAGTGCCTCTGATACGGAATGCCAACCTACGTAATTCCAGGAGTCTAAACAAGCACTCTACTCCTTGCAAGCTCTCCTCATCCTAGAGAGCACAGACACCTGTGTAGTTATGGAGACATGGCTGTAAGGCATGGAGGGCACCCTGGCAGTGCAAGGCTATAATGTCTTCTGCACATTTACATCAGCTACTGCACAGGAATGGACAAAAGGTGTAGATGTCTCACTATTCATCAAAAAAGTCACACCTCAGGACTGGTCAGTTACTGTGACACTTGAACTTCTCCACGTCCAACTCACTATAAGCAAAGTCCTATAAAATATCATTGCAAACAATAGGTTACCCTCTATTACCCAGGATAACCATACCACATACCCAAACATAATGGGGTCACTCTGTATTGAACCCAACAGTATATTTCTGGGTGACATCACCTATCCCACAAAATCTGTGAAACACACACAGCTTCCAATATGCAGGCCCAGAGATTCCTGGAGTTTGTCAACCCAAATGTTCTGGACCAGCTAGTCCATACACCCACTAGCGACACCCACCCCACATCCTTGACCTATTCCTCATAAACATGGGTGAACCTTGCACCCAACCATGTGTAACATCCCCCCTTGCAAGATGGACCATAAAGATGTCTCCTTGAATTTAAACTAAATCTTGTGACCCCCATCTAACCCTTGAATGTATATAAATTACTCTAAAGCAAACTCTACTGCCTATGTGGAATTGTTAACAGTAACCCCATAAAATCATGTAAATTAATGTAATGAGGCAGTTGTACCCACCTGGAATAATCATGGGACTAACAGAAAGAATAAGCCACTGTGGTGGAGTCCCCATATCAACAACTTAATAAACAAAAGGAAGAAAACCCTGGGCAAAACTTGGAAGTGCAATGCCCAGCAAGACAAGAAATCCCTCATCAAACTACATAGGTAACTCAGAAGTGTTATCATGTTCACAAAAGCCAAATTTGAAGGACTACCTCATAGGTAAAGCACAACCACAAAGCCTTCTTCATTTGTGTCTGTACCCTCAAAAGTAATATACAACAGTGTGATGAACTAGTTGGAAATGGAACCATCTATATAAAGCCAGAAGACTTAGCAAACCTGCTGTCTGATAAATTTAACTCCAATTTTACCCCACCATGACATGTCCCAAGATCTACTCTCGACCATAACTTCCCTGGTTATCACTAGCAAAAAGGGTCCTTAATGCACATTCCAAGGCAAAAAAAAATATTGCCCTTATGGGCCATGTTAATATCCCAGGATGGCTCATGAATAACATGAAACATGACCTATTGAGCCCACTAAGAACACTGTTCAGCCTGGCTTTGTGTCGAGTGAATAGAGAATTGCAACAGTTGTCCTTCTACAGAAGGATGAGCCTTCTACTGACCCAGTTAATTATCATACTGTAAGTCTGACTAGTCACATATGTAAGGCTATGTAAAGAATTGTCATGGATATTATGAATAAAGACACAGGAAATCTTCAGACACCGGATTCAACTGAGTTTGCTTTTGTCAAGGACAGACTCAGCCTGCTCAACCTAGTTGGCTTGTTTGAAAAAGTCACCAAAGTTAGGAACAAGGGCAAAATGATAATCACTGCCTATTTTGACCTGGCCAAAGTATTCAGCACTATTCACCAGACAGACAGACATTATTGATAAACTCACCAAACTAGGAGTAAACCCATATGTCACTGGTGTGATAGCCAAGTGGCTCACGGACAGTGCACTGGAAGTCAGGCTAGTGGACTCTGCAGCTGACTGACTCTTTATTTTTGAGGCGGAGTCCCTCAGGGTTTAGTGCTGGGGGTCATTATTTTTTGACATCTGCTTTTTGGAAGTCAAAGCTAATGTTAAAAGCCTATGATTGACCAAGTATGTGGATGACTGCAAGCTTGGTGTAATTATAGAATCCCTTTAAGGACACTAATGTCCTCCAAGAAGGACAGTCACACACTAATAATTTTTGCCAGAGCCATGGTCTAAAACTGAAAGCTAAAAATTAAATAACACTATCCTTGAGAAAGTCAGCAAACCCTGGGAATTACCACATAGGCAATATACTTATATATAAGCAGACCCAGTGGTTAGGGACTTGGGAAAATATGTGAAGAGGAACTTGGCTGCTGACCATCATGTAGTATTCTGTTATAATGAAATAATTCTATATTTTCTAACTTATAAACAAAGATAAAGCATCCAGGTCTAGAGAACTGTAAATTTACCTCTGGAATGGTACCCATGCCCCTATTGGACAGCGGCAGCTTGTAAATACTCTGCCACTTAAACACGACTATATGCAAACATGGTTAAGCAAAGGCCTCCTAGTGCCATTAGCCTAGTAATCACCTCCGAACCTGTGAAACTGTAAACAGTATTCATGTGTGATATGCAGAGGAACAGTAATAGTGAGAAGGCAGACTTTATCCAGTGAACAATGCAGTGTGCGTTGTTTGCTTACATGATGGTTATATATACACATACACAAGTGGGAATCACAAACATTCTTACAGTTTTTGGAGTAATTATGGAAACAATTTAACAAATAGTGTTCATTTGTGGAATGTACATGAACTGTAACACTGCCAGCAGATTTTTATCCAGTGCATTAATGCCGTGTTGGATTTTCTTACTTTATGATTATATGTACACATGCACATATATGCATACATACAGACATCACACACACACACACACACACACACACACACACACACACACACACACACACATACATGTGTGTGTGTGTATGTGTGTGTGTATACATTATAATATATGATAGAAAACATACCCCATTTGAACAATTAAAGTGATTCACGTTTTTCACATGACAACTACTTCCATATGGTACTTGTATGCAGCATCCTGTTATGGGCAGATATTATGGATGGCAAACAGCTTTCTATGCTGAGAACATGATATAACTAGAGACAACCCACAAAAGATGCTCACAACAGTCATTAGAGTGGACATATTGCCATCTGCTTTAAACAGCTTCTAAAGAAAGCCTAACAAATGCAGACAGCACCACAATATACAGGTTATATCTACCATGCAGACATTGCCGACATGTTCCTCAACAACACATGGTAGAAATTCCATAGTTATATGCATATATACTACAGGCCTAAAAAGTGATACAGCCTGGTAGAAGCAAGGTAACAGAAATGTAGACATAGCTGTGTATTAGGCAACTAAACTATCTCCCTTTGTAGAAAATAGTCTCATATATGCACAAATCTCAGAATATTACAAGCATGTATAAAATATTGGCCATGGCATTTAGTTCTCCAGTGTAATATATATCACCAAGGGGTCTCATTTTAGTTCTCCAATGTAATATATATTACAGATCAGCTTCATTTTAGTTCTCCAGTGTGATATATATCTATATATATATATATATATATATATATATATATATATATATATATATATATAAAATCACCAATGGTCCTCTTTAGCATGCAGTGTTTCAGAATTGTATTACCTGCAAAATGTGTACCTTGCCACCAATTGATCAGACAGAGTACCAGTATTCACAAACACTCACTGATCTAACAGTATGTGCTAAAAATCTACAAGTTTTGCAGAGTAAACCTGCTACATTGGTGTAGCTAGAGGAATCCCTGACAATGACCATACCTGGATTCATTTATGCAGCCAAATACCTGTATGAGCTGGTAGGGGAATGATTTATGAGGCATTCCTTGCACACCTCAATTTGAGGGGAAGGATAATAGCAACCTGCAGAAGTGAAGCAGGTGTTCCATGTGCCCTGGATCTTTGTCAAATCCAGACTCATGAATGGCAGTTGGACTAGGAGAGTGGGGAAGACCATGAGATGGTATTGTCAAGTTAGCAGTGGCAGGTATGGACTCACATAAAGAGAGGCCTATGCCTAATAATTCATAATCATCTACTGAATGATGCAGCACGTAGGATCAGGGCATCCTAGCACTGTTTCAAGCAATCTGTTGTGAATGTCAATGATGGCTCCCAGGCTCAGTCTGTTCCTGTACCCAGCTGGTGAGTCCAGCATAAAAGCAATAGTCACCTGAGTGATGCTGAATAACTGCACTATCATGCACAGGCGAGCTGAGAGGCACATGTCCACATTTCAATGGATTTGCCAAAAAAAAAGAATCCAAATATTCATATGATGCAGGACGTATGTGAGATCTGAGCAGCCTATCTGTCCCTGGAGGAGTGGTTTCAGCCCAGAAATTAGTAGTTTATTGGCCATTTTGGGCTAATTTCCATCTCTTTCATTTCCTGCTATAAAACCCACATTTGCGTGGTTTTGCGCACCGGGCAGTGCCGTTTAGCTAGGGTATAACTATTCCCGGCTCCACAAAGTATACTCCAATTTTTCCCTTGGAACTAGACAAACTTTCAGTTTAAGCACTCAAACCATTCACTTCTCATAGAGGCACTTGTTCAAAACTCATAGCAAGCACTAATAAACCTTAGCACTAGATCCCCCCTATATTGTAGAGAAGGACAAAGCTCTCTTACGTAAAACAGTTCACTGTACCTTTCCAGGCATGTCCAAAGGGCAGTTTCAGCTGTACTCTCCGGTCCAACTGGTGAATCTAGGTCTTTTGAGGCAATGTTACAATTGCCTCATGTACACAGACAACCATCTCCTCCTTCCACCAAACACTAATACATGCGAGAGATGCACTTATACAGCCAAACTGGAGGCTAAGCTCTCTCAACCCAAGACTGGACCAGGCATTCAAGAGGAGAAAGGAATTACTTACATCACACCACCGGTCTCACATAGACCTATGAAACCAGCACTGGCAAAAAACACACATAAATACATGAAAACATACTCAGAGTTTCTAAATAAAAATCTGCAGAAGCAACAGAGACCTCCAAAGAAGACATCCAAGCAACCTCCACCCCCCAACACAAACCATGAAACAGATACTTCATAAAACCAGTGTGCCATGCAATCACAGCCCTTAAGGAAAAATAACATACCCAACACACTAGTAATAGGTGACTCTCTATAGTCAGGCACACTGACGTCCCACTCACTAGGCTGAACAAGGAGAAGGTTACTGTTAGCTGCCTGTCAGGTGCCAGGATCCGCCACATAACACAAGCACTCAGGTCACTCCAGAACAGGTACAAATATGACTCTGTCGTTGTCCATGTTGGTGTGAATGACCTGAGCCTTACCTCTCTGGACTACATGAAAAGCGACATGGAGGAGCTCTCTGATCACATAGCCCAGGCCGGTATGACCCTGACCCTGAGTAGCATCCTGCCCTCACCAAGAAGGATACCATGGTATAGTGAAAAATTTATCAGTTTCAAAAATTGGCTAAGCTTCTGGTGTCATTCAATGGGGATCCAGTGTCTGTCAGCCTAGGATGACATGCTCGACAAGCCACACTGCTTCGCTAGAGACAGCTTGCACCTGTCACCCTTAGGCTTTCAAATACTGGCCAAGGCTCTTGCCTACCCCATAGTGCCTTTTTTTAGGCAAGGATCAAAAGACAAACCCACCGCCGTAAATAACACAAGTAACAAAAAACTGAGGGTAATGCTACTCAATGCCAGAAGACTAAACCTCAAAATACACGCACTCGAGGCACTCCTCAGTATGGAGAAAATCAATATATGTGCAGTAACAGAAACCTGGTTTAAGGCTCCAGAGAGCACCCCAGCACTACCAAGCTACAACTAATACCATACATTTCGGCCACAAAACCCAGACCGAAATACAAAAGGCGGGGGAGTATCCATAGTCATCAAGGATACCCACACGTCCAGGCTAGTGGCACAGCACAATGCTTCAGAGATCATCCACGTGCAACTAACAATGGGCAAAACTGCTATTCAAATTATAGCCTGCTACAGATCACCCACCAGTCCCAGGACCCCCACTCCACATTCCTGGAAACATTGGGGAACATAAAGGTCCTACCAAACACCCTGATATTGGGCGATTTCAATTACCCAAATATTAACTGGGAGAACTACTCAAGTACAAACTCCCTTGCCCAAGATTTCCTAGAATTTATAAACTCAAATGCCCTGGATCAACTGATCAACACCCCCACCAGAGGTGACAACATATTGGACCTGGTCATCACCAACATGGGTGACCAGTGTTCCACACAGTCAACCCCTCACTGGTTAGCTCTGACCATAAACTAATCACTCTGGATAGCCACATTCTGCCACCACCCCCGGTCAAAGAAACCACCATGAAAAACTTTTCAAAAGTAAACTTCCCGTTACTTAAGACCAAGGTGGGAAGTTTCAAAGCCCCCATGCTAAAGGATAACACTGTCCAAGCTGCAAAAGCCTTTACTAATGCACTCTATGGGCACATGCAAAAATGCATGGATCATGCTATCCCAAACAAAACCAAGACTCTCTCCTCCAAGAAAAGGAAAACAGTCTGGTGGACCCCTGCCATAAACAAGCTATACAATCGAAGGTGGAAACTAGTACAGAAAAGAGTAAAAATCCCAAGAAGGGAAGACATCCCTGATCAGTATCAGCAAGAAACTACGTTCCCTCATAAAATCATCCAAGGCTAGCTTCGAAAGAAAAATTGCCATGGACTCCAAAGATAACCACAAGGCATTCTTTAGCTATGTCAAGAATCTAAGTGGCAATTCTCAGATCTGCTTGGAGTTAGTGCAGAATGGCAGAAAATACACTGAACCGACCGATATAGCCAACATCCTGGCATCAAGTTCAGTGCAAACTTCACCCCCCTCTCACTCCCAAAAGGGCACATAACTATGCCAGAAGAATGTAGTGACACTGAAATCACAGACACTCAGGTTAAAACAGTCCTCTCCAAAGCCAAAAGTACAGCATCAATGGGACTGGACGGTGTCCCAGTCTGCATCCTACATGAAATCAAAGATGAACTGACCCCTCATCTAAACACACTGTTTAAACTCAGCCTCTCCACAGGCTATGTGCCCACAGAGTGGTGAACAGCAATGTCTCTCCACAAAGGTGGAGCCAGAACGGACCCCGGGAACTATTGCCCTATAAGCCTGGCTAGCTTGGTCTGCAAAGCTATGGAGCGCATCATCATGGATCTCATTAACAGAGATATTGGAAACCTCCAAACACTGGACCCTACCCAGTTTGGCTTTGTTAAGGGCAGAGCATGCCTTCTAAACCTGGTGGACTTTTTGAGACAGTTACCAAGGCTATAGATGAGGGAAAAGTGGTCCACACAGCCTACCTAGACCTTGCAAAGGCCTGTGACACCATTCCCCACTCGGGTATTATAGACAAGCTCACCAGCCTGAACATAAACCCCTACATCATGAGATGGGTTGCCAACTGGCTCACGGACAGAACCCACATGGTAAGAGTTGCAGGAGCTAGGTCTGACTCTAAACCGGTTACAAGTGGTGTTCCCCAGGGCTCAGTTCTGGGACCCACTTGTTCGGCATATACTTCTCAGAGGTACAGGAAAGCACAGGAGGACTATGGCTGACCAAGTTCACAGTCGACTGCAAACTAGGGGCTATAATTGACTCTCCAAAAGGGTCTCACTGAGACAGATACCTGGTGTCAAAACCATGGCCACAATCTAAATGCCAAAAAGTGCATAGTCATCCCCTTTGGAAAAAACAAAGTACCCACAAACTACCACATAGGTGGTAGCCCCCTAAATACGGAAGACGTAATAAGGGATCTGGGGACCCAAGTAGATAGTAACCTCTCCTTTGATAATCACATTGCCAAAGTGGTTAGAAAATCCTTCTGTGTGGCCCACCTAATCACAAAAGGGTTTGCATAAAAGGGTTTGCATCCAGATTGAAAGAGGTCGTTGGGCCCCTCTATGCATCACTCATCAGACCCATCACAGAGTACAATGCCCCATTTGGGTTGTACTTTACAAGACACCTGCAACAACTGGAAAGACCACAGAAGTACCTCACCAAGAGGATCACTGGCCTCAAGCAGATTCCCTATGCAGCTCGACTGAAGAAACTCCAGCTGTACTCGGTTGCATACCATCTTCTCAGAGGTGATCTCTGCCTGACATACAACGCCATGTCCAACGCAGAATTGATTGACATGCTCCACCTAAAGAAAACCATATCCCCTCAAGCCACACGCTCCAGGGATCTAAACCTCACCACAACAATAAATAGGACATGCTGGAGGGATAGATTCCTGTCCCAGAGAATTCCTTTGCTCTGGAACAAGATTCCAATCTACATTAGGCAGAGCTCCTCACTAACCCTCTTCAAGAGAAACCTTGATGAGTGGATTGGAAACAGAACGTTTACCTCAGGGATCACTTCAATGGCTCTGCTGGACAGAGGCACAGGGAACTAATCTAAGGATTAGTCTAAATCTGAGTCTGTAACAGACTCCAAATCCGACTTGAGACCAGTGACAAGTGGAGTACCACAGCGTTCAGTCCTGGGTCCTCTCCTGTTTGGTATCTACTTCTCTGAAGTACTGGCTAACAAAGAAGGTCTTTGGCTAATGAAGTTCACAGATGACTGCAAGGTAGGAGCCATAATCAAGACTCCTAATGAAATGGACATCCTACAAAAGTGCCTCACTGAGATAGATGCTTGGTGTCAAAGCCATGGCCTTAAGCTCAATGCCAAAAAGTGCATTGTCATCCCCTTTGGTAAAAACTCTGTACCAATGAACTACAGCATAGGCAGTAGTATACTTAACACCAAAAGTGTGATAAGAAACCTTGGGACACAGGTGGACAGTAGTCTCTCCTTTAATAAGCACATCGCCACAGTAGTCAGGAAATCTTTCTACGTGGCACACCTCATCACAAAAGGTTTCTCATCCAGAAAAAAAGAGGTCATTATTCCCCACTACTCATCAGTCATTAGACCCATTATAGAGTACAATGCCCCTTTTGGTATGTACCTCACAAGACATCTACAACAACTGGAAAGGCCGCAGAAATACCACACAAAGAGGATTACCGGACACAAACAGATGCCCTATGCAGGCCATCTCTTAAAACTCCAGCTTTACTCCGTCGCATATCACCTACTCAGAGGAGATCTCTGCCTAACATACAAAGCTATGTCAAACCCAGAGCTGTTGGACATGCTCCACTTAAAGCAATCCAAATCCCTCCAAGCTACACACTCTAGGGACCTAAACCTTGTCACCACAATAAACAGAACATGCCGGAGGGATAGATTCCTGTCCCAGAGACTTCCCATACTCTGGAATAAACTACCTATCTATATCAAACAAAGCTCCTCATTAGCACTCTTCAAGAAAAATCTTGATGATTGGATGGGAAATAGGAAATTCATCCCAGGGATCACTTCTGTGGCTCTGCTCGACAGTGGCACAGGAAAATAATTTTCCTGTGGTGGCAAAAGTCAGGGTACCTTTTTGGCTGTGCTTGTATAGGCCCTAGGGCTGATAGCTTAGTACCTACCTATGAACCTATTTGCAGAAACCTGGACTTTGCAGGTATGTATAGAATAAAATAAGTAATTAGAGTACATTGTAGAGCGGTCATGCCTGGATATACATTCAGATGTTATCTGTTAGTATACACTAGTATGAGCACATGTGTATGGAAATGAGAAGTGTACCTTGTAAAGTAATGTGTAATGGCAAGTTAATGGTGTTTCATGTGTGTTAGTAATGTGACCGATTGCTAAACTGCAACATTTCAGTCACAGTCACTTTACTTGAACAGCATCACATACTATTATTATATGTTTTTATGAGGTTAAAATGTAGTTAAATGTGAAAGGATCTTGGAAAATGGCATTCTAAGTCCATTAACATAGATGGCTTTCTGAATGACGTCAGCATATTGGGGCATGTACTCAATGTATTGTGTCAAGCTACCCTCAGTGCTCAGTACTGTTGTCCAGCACCATGTTTACACCAGTTTATTCCAGCTAGTGAGCCCAGCCCAAAGTGGGAGGCGGTGGGGTGGGGTTATTAAATAGGTAGATGGTGCTGCTTTACTGTGCTGTTAGGATAAAGAAAGATTAAGGATCATCACAACTTATTGGAACCACCATAGAGTTGGAAAAAATGTAAAACAGTTTTGCAGAGGAACATAAGTTATGTAGGCTGTACCACGAGAATGAGCAATGAGCCGAGTTACTGAAATGCCTGGTCTTGTAGGTGTTCCTTGCATATTGCAGCAGGGTACAGTGCAGTTTGAGCATCATGCCTGGGTATACATACAAATGTTATTTGCCAGGACGTGGTATTCCCAGTGGTATGTCCATATATGTGTACAATATTGCATAGTGTAATGCAACCTGTAACAGAATTTATACTGATTCATATGTATTAATAAAACAATTAGTATGTATGCAAATTAACTGTAACAAAATGCACACATACCTCTCCAAATGTTACCAGTAGCTGTACCAACTCATGTCATACCATCATAATAGGTTTTGCCATGCTGGTAAAATGTAGTTACATTTGTAGGGAACTGAGAGGAAATGGTATTTACAGTACAATTACACTCAACCTCTCATGGTCTTAATATAAGAAATATTGGCAAAGCCTCAAATAATAGGGGACAGGTTTTAAATATTGCTCTTATAAACTTAGAACGTTGTTAAAATAACAGGTTTTGTGTTAGCATCTATTTTCTGAAGGATATGAAGTATGAAACTGAAATGTAAGTCATTATTTAATACCGTCATGCCTTAGAAGTTAACATAATGGTTAAGGTGTTTAACTTACAAATACAAGGTGCAGGGTTTGATTCTCATGTGGGGTAAGTGGCTAGGCTTAAAATGCCCCCCCAAGGGCAGCTAACTTATAATAGAGTTACCAGAAAACCACACATTTTATGAGGAGCAGACCAAAGAAAAAAAAATATGAGGCAAAAATCTGGGGATTCTGTGAAAATCTTGATAGTTGACGAAACTTCAGCTGCTTAATCCAAAAACACAGAAGCGAACCAAAAGGAATGATAAATCCACAACGTTTAATACGAAATAACAAATGGTACAAACAATAAAATGTGAAGCGCTTTTCGTCTGGATTGGTATCCAGACTTCATCAGACAAACAGTACGCACTAGGTAACTGCAAATTCAAATAGTTCACTCAATCTGCACTGACCAATCAGGTATGTTACAATGTAACAACCTGTTAAAGAAACAGACCCTGGCATTCGAAGAGACTTCAATCTTTGTACCTTACATTTGTTTTACATGAAAACATTTCAGTTTTGCGCATGTTTAAAAATAGTCAAGTTACATGCATTACTTTTTATGCATGTATTATAAAGGTAATGTATCATTATTCCGCTAGGTTTTCCTTCTTTTCAAACAATCCTACGGACAAATTTTTCAGTTCTCCTAACACTACGTATATAATACATATACAGATAAATAACATCCATAGTATGTTATACGTATATATCTTGAATATTTGAATCTCTTTATTCCAAGAGTATTCTTTTTTTCAAGAAATTTTACGTATAAATGTCATAATGTTTTCCTTGCTGCATATTTTATATACTGCAAGAATATATGAAGGTGGAAAACTATAAGGTTTCAATTTTACGTATATTTAAGAATAATCGAGTTCAGTACATTGCTTTTTATGCATGTCTCTTAAAAATAGTGTACTATTTCTCCGTTTAATTTTACCTTCTTTTAAACAATCCTATGGACAAGTTTCGCAGTTCTCCCAATATTATTTGTATAATACATGTGTAGATAAATAACATCCTTAATGTGTAATCCACATATGTCTTAAATGTGAAGGTCTCGTTTCCCCGAGAGTATTCTTTTCTTCACAAGGGATTTTAATAATAAGTATCACAATTTTTTCTGTGCTGTGTTTGTTGTACACAATTAAATAATCAAAATATGAAAATATGAAGATATAAAAAACAGATGTAAGGTCTCCGTAATAAATCATTAGATGTCATTGATTTATCGTAGTGACAAGGAACTTGCTAAATTCATTATATTGACTATATATCCTTAGTAAAATTCATAAATTAATTTAAAAACTATTATTCTAAAATGTATTAATTCTTATGAATGTATTAAATTTCATAACGTTGTCTACTGTTTGTTGTATTTAATATCTAGTCCATTAGGCAGCACAACAGAACTGTGTATCCATAGTGATAACATTCGAATTAGACATATGTTAGACATTTAAAATAAGTTAAAACTGAAAAATATATATAACAGTTTAACTGTCAGAGCAACAGTTATAATCTGTTTATTAACACCTTGTTGTATTTTAAATGCTTAAAAAAAGATGTGTTACAATATTCTAGTTATAAACTGTCAAGTGCTTCATTGAAAACCAGTATGTGATCAATATATATATTGGGTATGGATTCTACAATTACTTATTACGTTGTAAACACTTGTGTAGTAGTCAAAAGGGTTTGTAAATAGTTATATATTAAAAGTAGTTTGTAGTTAATAACTTTAATTCCATAAAATTGTTTCTTATTTAAAATGTTTTTACCTGTACTCATCAGTACTCCAAGTATATATGTAATAGTGATATGAAATGATTTTATCACATAAAAAAATGTATGTCCAAAAAAAAAAAAAAAAAGTTAAACAGAAATATGTGCAGGTCTAATTATGCACGTGGTTGGTATAAAGTATCGGTAATTATCGTTTTGTATAACTAGCCACAGTTGTCAAATGTTTACTGTCTTCTAATTATTATTGTTTAAAACTGCCGTTTATGAGACGTTGTATACTACATAAGTATACTAGGTCATGTCTTAAAATTAAACTTACATTTTTAATTCATTAACGGTCTTCAAAAAGGCATGTGGTTAAATGTATATTTATTAAAAACCGCTGGGACAGACTAATGTGTGTTCCATACTGAATTGTATGGATGTATTTTTCAATAGCAAATGGGTTTACTAATTTTTATTAGGTACCTCTCAATGGGTATGCTGTACCATTGTACCTTAATCATCCAGTTAATATGTCTATCTCAGCAGACTTTTTAATTTTAATACACATGCTATGGAGCAGGTTTCATTTAAACCTGGTTTTATACATGCTCTCAGTCGTAATTGCCAAATCAATTCTTTTCTCTCCAGTTCTAGTTTTATAAAATTTTCATTATAATATTTACCTCTTATGTTTTTCTTATTGGTTTGACAAATAATCTTGAAGTTAAATTTATGCCCAGAATGTTGTTCACAATGTCTAGCTAATGCATTCTCACCTTTTTTTCTTTTTTATTGCATATAGATGTTCATATATTCTGTCTCTTAAACGACAATCTGTTTTTCCAATATAAAAAGATGGGCATTGTGAACATTGGGCTAAATACACTATTGAACTGGAGTTACAATTGTAGGTATCTTTGATGGTAAATTTTTCTTTTCTTATTGTGAACACATTTGAATCATCAATAAATGCACAATATTTACATGAACCACATCTGTGTGTACCCCCATTAGTTTTCTTGGTTATACTTTTAATTTCCAATACATTTTTAATATTATGTCCCCTTCTGTAAGTAATTGTTGGACCCAGATCCAATTTGTTGGAAATGTCTTTCTCTATTGATAGGCAGAACCAGTATTTTCTCACTATTCGTTGTATGTCAGTAGCTTCTGGGCAGTATGTAAACGTAAAAGCCAGTGAATAGTTTTTTCTTATGTTTGAAATAGTCTCTACAGTGTTTCTATCCTCTGTTGTAGTTGGTTCTATCCTAACTATATCACTAATAGTTTCAACATATACACTTTCTTTCTGGTTCCTTGTACAGGTGTTTAAAATAGGTATATATATCCCTTTCTTTCTCTTTGTTGTAACTTCCTGAAAGATGTCCTCCAAAAAATGGGTTGGGTAACCTCTATGGGTAAACATATTATGTAATAAATTACATTCACTATCAAATTCTCCGTCTAGTGTTATCATCCTAGCCACTCGTACGAGCTGACCCTTCACCACAGATTTCTTTTGGTGGTGAGGATGTGAACTTGAGAAGTGTAGGAAAGTGTTTGAATATGTATTTTTCCTATAACTTTTTGCTGTGTACCTACTTTCCTTGGGATTTTTCCTAAGTTCTACATCTAGGAAGTTGATCTTTAATTCCTGAAAGTTTTTTGTAAATTTTAAAAATGTGGTTGTTGAGTTTAAAAAGTTGACAAATTGTTCTGCTGAAGTATTATCTCCATCAAAAATTATAAAGATGTCATCTAAAAATCTCTTATAAGTGCAAATTCTTTCTTTCCATTCACTACTAAGTATGAAGTTTGTTTCCCAGAATGCCATAACCAAGTTTGCAAAACTTGCACCTACTGGTGAACCCATTGCTATTCCTATCTTTTGCAAATACAGTTTATTATCAAAGGACACATAGTTGTTCTTCAGTATTATGTCTAGTAGTTGTTCCACTAGAAGGCATTCATTAATTGTTGCACCTTTTTCTATAATGAAGTCCACCACCCATTGTGTTCCTATATTTTGTGGTATGCAAGAGTACAGGTCACAAACATCCACTGTGAGAAAATTCAGATGGTTTTTAAAGGTTATTTTGTCTATTATTTCCAAAAAAGCCCATGAGTCTTTTAAAATTTGATTTTCTTTCACTACATATTTTTTCAGAATTGAATCTGCTAATTTTGCACATGGATATGTAATAGACTGCCTTGCATCTACCAAAGGCCTGAAGGGTGGATTTTTTACCTCTTTATGAATTTTTGGTATACCAAACAGTTGTGGAATCTTTGGAGACAACATAGTCAAATAGTGGTTTAAGTTACTGTCTATTAAACCATCTGTATATAAATCACTGATAAACATTTTTATTTTATTATATGCTTGGTTTAATTGGTGCCTACTAACGTCCTCATAGGTATCTTTTTCCAGAACTGATGTCATTATTCTGTTGTAATCTTCATTATACATAACTGCCAAACCTCCTCCCTTATCAGGTTTCATAAGCCTAAGTGGGAGTGCCCTAAACAAAGTTAATAGTTCTCTTTCCTCTTTTGTAATGTTGTCAGTGTATCTTTCTCTTTTATGACTATTTATTACTTGTCTGAATTCTTGTTCACACAACTGTTCAAACATAGTGATAGTGGGGTTACATGGGGGGTTAAAAGTACTAGTCACACTTAATTCGTTGTTACTATATGTGTTGTTTCCTAGTAAGATCCCTAGGTTTAACTTTCGGATAAATTGTTTAAAATCAATTAATAACTCGCCAATATCACATCTCTTTGATGGAACAAAAGTTAAACCTTTTGCAAGAAGTTCAACTAAAACCTCATCAATACAACACTCAGTATAGTTGTAAATTTTAAAGTCCCCTTCTCTATTCGTAATCACTGAAAATAAAGTCAGTCCTAGTATTTGCTGTTGCTCCGTGTGTTGTTTACATTGTAACATACCTGATTGGTCAGTGCAGATTGAGTGAACTATTTGAATTTGCAGTTACCTAGTACGTACTGTTTGTCTGATGAAGTCTGGATACCAATCCAGATGAAAAGCGCTTCACATTTTATTGTTTGTACCATTTGTTATTTCGTATTAAACGTTGTGGATTTATCATTCCTTTTGGTTCGCTTCTGTGTTTCTGGATTAAAAATCTTGATAGTTGACAGGTATAATTGCAGAGTATCACCTGTACACCATGACAGGATTCCTGCCACTACATTGTATATCACATCTGATGTTATGTGCTCACAAATTCATAAGGGACTGGCAAAGGGGATGGCTGCCCAGGTATAAGCTGTTAGGGGTGCCATCAGCAGGTGCTGATGATATGGGAGTGCAGTGTCAGTATTACTTTACGATGTTGCTACTGCCTTTGTGGTTATGGAAGTTTCACTGAAACACTAGCTGTATGTGATGATTAACTGTAGCAAGCTGTTTGCCATAGCTTCAGGTTCATTTTTGGGGGGCTGCAACTCTGAGGACACTACTTTGTGGTCCTTAGCGGCAGTGTCAGCCAGCTTGGTGTAGTACACAGAAAACCAGATGATCCAGCTAGGATTCTGTGTAACCATATAAACTTGTCTACAACTATGCAACAAGCACTCATGGATAATTGAGTAATATGCTAACTACAACTGAAGATAATATTTTCCTTGTTCCCTGTGTTTTTTACTTATATTTTATTTATGGTTTGTAAATAAATTAGCATTTCCACACATATAATTATGATTTTAAACACGGTAAAGCCTGTTATAATATTATGTGATACTAGCTATTTTGTGATTTATTTTTCCCTTGTTGACTAGGTAAGTCCTACTAGGCTACTGATCTATTTTCAGTGGAGAACAGAGCTGATAGTTATGCTACATAGTATTTATACTACTAGGGGAAATTTGCCCAAGGTATCAAAGAACTTCCCCTACTCTTTTCAATAGGTGCCGGGGGTTCTTTTACATCCACCTAAGCTACCACCAACTCATGCAAGTGGGATGTAAGTTTAACATCTTATCTGAAGGGTGATACACTGAGGAGTGCAGAACCCACTAATGTAATTTGAAAATTCAGCCAGTCACTTGGAGTGGAAATAGAACAAGCAGACTACTGATCTTCTGGCACCAAAGGCAACCATGCTATCCGCTGAGCCACTGCACAGCAGTGCTGCAGTTTAGGTGTGAAATGTGACCACATCTTTATAGCTAATGTGAGTATGCAGCATCTCACATTACTAACATATATGAAAGTTATCCACTTGCTATTATACAATAAAGCAGTAGCATAGCTAGGGTGGGGGTGAAAGGGGAAATTGTGTTGAGTGCAAAGTATTGGGGGCTCGATCAGACAATCTGGATCTTTCTTTAATGCAATATACTGTCTTTTAATAGCTGGTATTGCATTTCCTGTTAAACATGAGCACTGTAGCACTCCATGTGTGGTCTAAACTGTAGCAAGTACTTGCTACATTGTAGCAAGGATGTAGCAAGCATTTTGTCATAGTTAAAAAAAAAAATCTTTTTTCTAACTAAAACCTGTGCTTTGTAATGCTTCATCAGGCAGGGTATAAACTCTAGCAACTGTTTGCTACATTTGCAGCAGTAAGTTTGCTAAAATTTAAAAAGGAGAAATTGTTTTAAACTAAAGCATGTGTTCTATAGCATGAGTACTATAGTGCTCCATGCAGTCAGGGTATGTTGAGGGAGAGTTGGGGGCAGGGACAAAGAAATGAGACCTGAATGGCTGGAACAAGAGGGTGAGGTGTGTCATGCATCTGTCCACCTGGTTGGTGTGAGCTGGGGGAGGAGCACATATCAACAATCATTTAGTGATGAGCTTATTACAGTGAATGGCGTGCTCGTTTTTATTGCTCTTTACTTGAAGAGCTGAGGGGGTGGAAACTGGTTCAAAGTACCGGGCTAGAGCACAAGTTGAACCAGCTATGCTTCTGTAATAAAGGGTTATTACTATTCCAAAACATTCCTGATGATTGGACAGCTAAATCAATGTGTCCATTGTAAATCGAGCATACAGGAATAAAAAGTCTGTCCTCTGAAGTATTGTTAAGCGGCTGGACTTCCATTGACATATGCTTCTTAATAACATCCTTAAATGTATTTTATAACGGAAAAGGTAAAACATAAGAAAAAACAGGGACATTCTGCAAAACCCTGGACAGTTCAAAGGTATGGTTATCAACAGTATGATTGATCACACTGCCTGTAACCATTCCACTCAACTATCCACACTTTTGTAGAACATCCCTAGTTTTCATCACGTTTTGCCATGTCCCTAGTAACAGTTTTGTTTTTTTTTTGGTAAATTGCTGAAAGTTAGTAAATTATGCTACACAGAATTTCATATGTACAACAAATGTTGCATTATACTACACTGCTGTGTTATGCAGTCATGGGGACATGCGTACCATACGCATGTACATGCACAATATATCAGTAAATAAGGAAGAATGCCATTATACAAAGAAAAAAGAAAAGAAAGGTAAGCAATTGTTTAAAATAATGTCACTGTATAATAACATTAATCCTCCACTGAGTGTGGGTATCACAGGATTAGCCCATGGTTTGCTTGTTTTAATCATGAAGGCTTCACGATCAAACTGCACCATTCATGGTTTGGTCCTTTGATACCTATGTCCAGTTGTGGGTTATTGCTAAATTATACATTGCCTTACACTGTGCATAATCCTGTGCTCTTCCTAGTCAGATTATATTGCTAACTTGTACATAGATTTATACTAAACGATACTGTGCATAATCCTATGCTCTTCCTAGTCAGATTATATTGCTGAATTATACATTGACTTATCCTGTGCAATACTGTGCATAACGCTATGCTCTCCCTAGTCAGATTATATTGCTGAATTATACATTGATTTATACTGTGCAATACTGTGCATAGTCATATGCTCTTCCTAGTCAGATTATATTGCTAAATTATACATTGATTTACACTATACAATAATGTGCATAATCCTATGATCTTACTATTTATTTATTTTTATTTATTTTACATTTGTTGGCTGGGCTAGTCTAGCTGGATACATGTCCATTTTCAGTAGAGGCCCAGGGAGATAAACTCCAAGCATTAGTAAATTACAAAAAAAAATTTACAATAATTAAAAATGACTAAATTCAAATACAAAGAGATTAAAAATGTTTTGAGAGAATAAAAACGGTTTCTATGAATAATAGCTTGCAGTCTATGCAAGGTTTAAAATACAATATAAAAGTAAAAATTGTGTCTATGAATAATATCTCACAGTCTATGCAAAGGTTAGAAATACAATCGAGTACAAGAACACTCAGAGTTCTAAAGTAATGATTTGTAGGTAAGAGAAAGAGAGAAAAGTAGAAGAAAGAAAAAAACAAGGACTAGAATAAAGTTAGATTCTACTGATTAAAGCTGTAGAGTGGACAAAGGCCAGAAGAAATGGGTATAGAAAGAAGAGCATTAAGGGGGAAAAAGTAGGATTTAGTCAGGTTTAGAACAGGGACAAAGCCAATGAATTTTCAGATGTTCTTTGAGATGTTTCTTGAAGAGTGGTGTGGATGAGAGAGATGTGAGTGTGCTAGGAAGATTGTTCCAGATTTTACCCACAATGTTAGTAAAATGCGAGTCCCCAGCTTTATTGTTAGATTTAATATTGGAGATTAATAACTTATTTGCTGAGCGAAGTGTTGCAAGATTTCTATATGGGGAGATCAGGTTAGAGAGGATTGGGGTATTATTTGGGTGATAAAGAATATTATGTGAGATAACCAGTTGATTTATACAGTAGATGGTTTTGTAGTTCTGACCATCCGAGTTGTTTAAGGTTGTGACAGTGGTGGGTTCTGAATGGGGTGGCAGTGACAAATCTAGCTATGTTATTATAGCTAGTTTCAAGCTTGCTTAGATTGTGTTTTGATAGATTGATGTATATGGCAGAAGCATAGAATAGGGTAGAAATTAGGTGAGTCTGGGCAATGGAGGTTCTAGCTAGTGGTGTGAGGAAGGGTTTGATTCTATACAGGGAGCCTAGTTTTTTATTGACAGTCTGTATAGTATTGTTGATATGATCATCGTAGCTGAGGTTATTATCTATGGTTATGCCCAGTAGATGTGTGGTAGTGTCAGGGGAAATACTAGTTCCATTGTTAGAAGTAATTGTGAAGTGGAACTCTGGTGACTTTTGGGTGGGAGCAAAAAGTAACAATTTTGTTTTTTTAGGGTTTAGGATGAGGCAATGATGGGTGAACCAGTTTTCAACAGTGTTAAATACTGTTTGAGTAAGGATCTAAAGAGTGATTGATGACTTAGCAGTACAGATTAAAGTAGAATCATCGGCGTATTGTATGCATGTGGCTTGTGGAACAGCAGTATTTAGATCATTAATAAAAATGGAAAATAGAAGAGGGCCTAGGATAGAGCCTTGAAGGACTCCAATGTTTACGGGGAGGGGTGTGGAGAGATTATTGTCCCAGAGCACTGCTTGTTGTCTATTTTTTAGATAGGATGTAAACCAAAGTATTGCTTGTGGGTCAAGAGACTGGGCTTTTAGCACATTGATTAGTAAGTCGTGGTTAACCATATCAAAGGCTTTTGATAGGTCAATGAATAGTGCAGAAGATAGAAAGTTATTATTTCGATTCTTGTTTATACAGTCAGTAAAAGATAGTAGGGCGGTAGTTGTACTATGAAAGGGCCTAAAGCCGTGCTGACAGTTGGCAAGTAAATTGTTGTGGAGCAGGTGTTGAAGTAGTTGATGCCAAATACATTTTTACATTATTTTGGCCAATGGAGAGAGTAACGCAATTGGTCGGAAGTTAGAGATATTAGTGGATTTGCCTCCTTTATGTAAGGGGGTTATATGGGAGATTTTCCATATGGACGGGATGTTACCTTCTATGATTGTTTGGTTTATAAGGATGGATATGGGATATGCTATGACTTTGGAAGCTATTTGAAGGTATTCTGCTGGCAGGTGGTCGGCAGAAGGGGTGCAAGGTTTGAGTTTTTATAGGAGTTTGCAGATAAAGGATGTTGGCACAGGTTGTATATAGAAGGAAGGCACTGAACTGTTTGTGTTTTGTAAAGTGCTGGGTGAAATGGGAGGTATTGTCTTTGCAAGAGTTTGTATAGTTTCTGTGAATTAATTATTAAAGGCATACGCTATTTGCGAAGGGTTATTATGGGGAACTAAAGATGGGGCTGGAGTTTTGGTATGTCCTGGTTGGAGAAGTTTATTAATGCCTGACCAAAACGTTTGAGGGTTTTTTGGGTGTGATTGTTGAAGGTGGAAATAATAGTTTTTTGTGTCTAAGATAGTCATTTTTGGTTGCATTTCTTAGCTGTTTAAAGTATAGGTGGTCTGCAGAGCTCTTAGAGGCTCTCCATTTGGCCCATATTTTGTTCCGTAGGAGCATTTTTTCCCTGGTTTGTTTTGTGAGCCATGGGGCTGTTTTGGTCCTAACTCAGGAAGATCAAAGGGGGTCAGATTATATTGCTAAATTATACATTGATTTGCACTGTACAATACTACATAAGATCTGCTCGGAGTTGGTGCAGAATGGCACAAAATACACTGAACCAACCGATATTGCCAATATCCTGGCAGACAGGTTCAGTGCAAACCTCACCCACCTCTCATCCCCAAAAGGGCCCATAACCATACCAGAAAAATGTAGAGCCCCTGAAATCACAGACACTCAGGTTAAACTAGCCCTCTCCAAAGCCAAAAACACAGCATCAGTGGGACTGGACGGTGTCCCAGGCTGTGTCCTACATCAGCTCAAAGATGAACTAACACCTCACCTAAACACATTGTTCAAACTCAGCCTCTCTACAGGCTACATACCAATAGAGTGGTGCACAGCAACAGTTATTTGTTCCACAAAGGTGGAGCCACAACATACCCTGGGAACTATCTCCCTATAAGCCTGACTAGCTTGGTCTGCAAGGCTATGGAGCACATCATCATGGAACTCATTAACAGAGATATTGGGAACCTCCAAACACTGGACCCTACCCAGTTCGGCTTTGTTAAGGGCAGATCATGCCTCCTAAACTTGGTGGACTTCTTTGAGACAGTTACCAAGGCTATAGACGAGGGAAAGGTGGTACACACAGCCTACCTAGACCTCGCAAAGGCCTTCGACACCATTCCCCATTGTGGTATTATAGACAAGTTCACCAGCCTGAACATAAACCCTTATGTCACAAAATGGGTTGCCAATTGGCTCACTGACAGAACCCACATGGTGAGAGTTGCAGGAGCTAGGTCTGACTCTAAACCGGTTTCAAGTGGCATTCCCCAGGGTTCAGTCCTAGTACTCCTCCTGTTCAGCATATACTTCTCAGAGGTACAGACCAGCACAGAAGGACTATGGCTGACTAAGTTCGCAGATGACTGCAAACTAGGGGCTATAATTGACTCACCAGCCGACACAGACATCCTCCAAAAGGGTTACATTGAGATGGATTCCTGGTGTAAAAAGCATGGTCTCAAGCTAAATGTCAAAAAGTGCATAGTTATTCCCTTTGGAAATAACAAACTACTGACAAACTACCACATAGGTGATAGTCCCCTAAATACGGAAAACATAATAAGGGATCTGGGGACCAATGTAGATAGTAATCTCCCCTTTTATAATCACATTGCCAAAGTGGTTAGTGTCCCCTAAATATGGAAAACATAATAAGGGATCTGGAGACCAATGTAGATAGTAATCTCCCCTTTTATAATCACATTGCCAAAGTGGTTAGAAAATCCTTCTATGTGTTCTATGTGGCCCACCTAATCACAAAAGGGTTTGCATCCAGATCAAAAGAGGTCATTGTGCCCCTCTACTCATCTCTCATCAGACCCATCATAGAGTACAATGCCCCATTTGGGATGTACCTTACAAGTCACCTGCAAACGCTGGAAAGACCACAGAAGTACCTCACCAAGAGGATCACTGGCCTCAAACAGATGCCCTATGCAGATTGACTGAAGAAACAACAGCTCTACAAGGTTGCATACCACCTGCTCAGAGGTGATCTCTGCCTGACATACAAGGCCATGTTCAACCCAGAATTGATGGACATGCTCCACCTAAAGAAAACTTTATCCCCTCGTGCCACATGCTCTAGGGATCTAAACCGCACCATAACAATAAATAGGATGTGCTGGAGGGATAGATTCCTATCCCAGAGATTTCCCAAGCTTTGGAACAAGATTCCACTCTACATTAGGCAGAGCTCCTTGCTAGCACTCTTCAAGAGAAACCTTGACAAGTGGATGGGAAACAGAAAGTTTACCCCGGGATCACTTCAGTGGCTCTGCTGGACAGAGGCACAGCCAACCAATCTAAGGGGGCAGCGAAAGCCAACACATTCTGGCTAGGCTTATAAATGCCTTCGGGCAAATAGCTTAGTACCTATCTATGAACCTGTAATCCTATGCTAGGTTCCATAGGTTCATAGGTTGGTACTAGCCTATCAGCCCTAGGGCCTATACAAGCCTAGCCATAACAATTCCCTGGCTATTTTGTCCCACACTATTTATCATTCATAGGTTGGTACTAGGCTATCAGCCCTAGGGCCTATACAAGCCTAGCCATAACTTGGATTATAGCAGCCAATCTCTAGTGTGTGACCTCCACTAATATATATATATATATATATATATATATATATATATATATATATATATATATATATATTTTTTTTTTTATTAGGTTCATAGGTTAGTACTAAGCTAACTGCCCTTGTGAGCCATTTTAAACCTAGTCAATTATCCCTTGTGAGACTCAAACCCTGCACCTTGTGTTTTTAAGGTTCATAGGTTGGTACTAGCCTATCAGCCCTAGGGCCCATACAAGCCTAGCCATAACAATTCCCTGGCTATTTCTTCCCACACTATTTCCTTCCCAGGACCCCTGTCTAGCAGGGCGACTGACGTGATCCCCGGGGTGAATTTCCTTTCTCCCATCTGATCGTCAAGGTTCCTTTTGAAGAGGGTCAAAGAGGCACTCTGCTTGACATGTATGGGCAGTCTATTCCAGAGTCTGTGGAGTCTCTGGGTCAGGAACCTATCCCTCCAGCATGTTTTGTTTATTGTGATGACAAGGCAAACACCTTAACCATTAGGCCACCCTCCCAACCCAATTATATTGCTAAATTATACATTGACTTACACTGTAGAATACTGTGCATAGTCCTATGATCTTCCTAGTCAGATTATTTTGCTAAATTATACATTGCTTTACACTGTACAAGGCCGTGCATAACCCTATGCTCTTACTAGTCAGGTTTCATTGCTAAATTATGCATTGATTTATACTGTACAATACTGTGCATAGGTGTATGCTCTTAATAGTTGGATTATATTGCTAAATTATACATTGACTTACACTGTACAATGATGTGCATAACCCTATGCTCTTACTAGTCATAGTATTGCATATTAACAGATAACAGCTGTATGTATATTCAGGCATGGCCATACCACATGGTTAGTCTGGCATCACTTCTATGTTCCTTTGCAAGACTGTTTTGTAAATCATTTGAATATACATGGATTGGGCTGACTTTTGTGGAAGTTTGGCTCCTCAAAGCCCTCCTCTGCCTGATAGCACAACTACTCATCCTCACTTTGGCATTTAAGCCCCACTCCCCTGGGGACCTATGTGTGTGTGTCTTACTGATTCTCACATAAAACACCTTGAAACAGTGATAGATGGTTTTAACCTTATGAGCTGTCATCAGTCAAAAGGTAAATATGTGTAGTTAGAAATGGATCTCTCTTTATGTGGGTTTCCACCCTCCCTTCAGTAACAATTCCTCCTTATGGCATACTAAATTGCATAGCCCAGGTGCTATTCATGGCTATGGTCTTCACCAAGGTCTGTGACCAAAAGGACCACCTCCTTAACTTTAGCAAATTGTCCCTATCCCCCCTACAGAGATGAACAGTCATAGCTTTATCATTCCACCATTTCCCTGCCATTATCTACAGGCATCTAGGCCACATAATGAAATCAGGGCACAAGCCAGTCTCAGGGCTTCATCTCACTACACCAGTACAGTTGGTTTTCTCTACAAGACTTGCAAAATTTTATATCACATATACTGGGTTTTATCACTTTCAAGTCTATGTTGTACACATACATACATGACTATAGTGTTCCTGCCTTGTGTTGTTTATTGAGGAACATTTTTGTAAGGAAGATAATACCTGTATATTATGATACTACCGACATATGTGAGGCTTACTTCAGAAATTGTTCTTTGTAGATGATAATATCACTGTAATACTTTTTGTGGGCATCTTTCAATCTACTGACACATTTTTCCATACATGTGTTTTGTTTATTGCTTTGATGTATTTTCAGCATAGAAAGTTGTTTACCTTCCTCAACTATCCATAAAGATACGTCTCATACCAGTACCATCTGCATGTAGTTGCATATGTAACTGACTGCAAAGAAAGGTGAATATATGAAGTTCAATTGAGTATGCGGTTTTTGTCTTGTATCTATCTATCTATCTATCTATCTATCTATCTATCTATCTATCTATCTATCTATCTACATCTATAGTGTGCCACATTGTCCTTAACCTGTCATTTGTTTTCTGTTTTTCTGTGTTTTATTTTCCTCTCCTCCTCTTACTATCTGTGACATGGGTCTATTTTATCATATCGCATGCTCAGAAGAGTGAACGACAGATAATCGACCCCATTTAAGCAAAAGCTTAAAACATCGAAACTTCAGAACTGCGATTATTTTCCAATGGAAAACAACCACTGTTCCGAAAAAAAAAAAAAAACTGTAAAACATTACTTAATGTAGGGGGCTTTGCCCCCAACCCCCCCCCCACACTTAAATATACCAACTCTGAGATCGCACTGCAGTGCCAAAAAGGCAAAGTAGTGAAAGTGGCCAAACAAATTCTTTCCCAGGGAAAGAATTCGCTGAAAAGCCAATTCGATATTTTGCCTTTTCGCGCTTTACAGTTCAACAAAGACACATTCGACAACCTGCATCTGCGACAGCATAATAGGGAGCCTGTGACACACCTAGATCTAACCTGTCCCTTCTTTCTAAAAAAAATAAATAAATAAAAGATGCTTCTCTGATCAACCATAGGATTATAAGAGGTTACTAGGTTATTGATCCTGGGGCCCTTATAAGCCCAGCCAAAAGTTTAGCCCATGTTTAGACAAGTCAGCACCCAAAGCCCCTTTCCGGCAGGGACACAGGTGGAATCCCGGGGGTGTATTTTCTGTTTCCCTTCCAGTTATCCAGGTTGGGCTTGAAAAGGGATAACGAGGTGCTCTGCTTGATGTGGAGAGGGAGTCTATTCCACAGATGGGGGAGTCTCTGGGACACAAATCTGTCCCACCAATAAGTCCTATTGATACCACAGACCAGGTTGAGGTCATGTTTATGGGTTACTCGAGTGGAACGTGACTTGTGGATATGCAGCAGTCCCATCAAGGTGGGGTCTGAGATTATTTTGTATGCCAGACAGAGGTCACCTCAGAGGAGTCTGTATGAAACTGAGTAGAGGGACAGGGATTGTTGCCTATCTGTGTAGGGTAGATGTTTGAGGCCTGGATTCTCCTGGTGAGAAACCTCTGTGGTCTCTCCAGCTGCTGCACATGCTTTGCAAGGTACATGATGAAGGGAGCATTGTTCTCAATAATTGGCCTTATAAGGGAAGGATACAGGCCTTTTTGTCCTTGGATTTAATACCCTTGCATATGAGATGGGCCATGTAGAAAGCTTTCTGTACAATGGAAGCAACATGGCGGTCGAAAGTGAGGTTGCTATCAACCTGGGTGCCCAAATCCCTTGCTACTTATTATGTACTTAGGACATTGTTATTAATGTGATAATATGTGGGGATGTCACTGTCCCCAAAGGGGATGATGATGCATTTTTTTGGCATTCAGCTTGAGGCCATGTTTCTGGCATCAGTCATTTATTTGGATGAAACCCTCTTGGAGGACGTCCACATCACTTGGGGAATTGAAGACTGCGCCCAGCTTGCAGTCATCTGCAAACTTGGCCAGCCATAACCCACTGGTTTTAGCTTGCACCTCAGAGAAGTATAGCCCAAAGAACAGAGGCCCCAATACCAATTCCTGGGGTACAGCACTCATTATGGGTCTACTGCTTGAGGTGGCTTCCCCTATTTTGATTGGATGGGTTCTATCAGTGAGCCAGTTTGCTACCTATCTGGTAACATACGGATTGATGCCTAGTTGAGAGAGTTCATCTACTATGCCGGAGTGGGGAATACTAGTGTTGAAGGCTTTGGCCAGGTATGGGTAGGCGGTGTGCACCATCTCCCTCTCATCCATGGTTTTGGTGACTGTCTCAAAGAAGTTGACAAGATTTAACAGACATGACCTCCCCTTGACAAAGCCAAACTGTGTGGGGTCAAGTGTTTGCGGAGGTTGCCAATGTCCCTGTTAATGAGGCCCATGTGACCTTCCTCTCCCCTCTTCTATTAGCGTAATCATCCTCACTTTTCCCATTTTCTGTTTTTCCGTCTCTTCCACACCAAGGTGTGTATGCATTATGTGCATTTTCCACGTGTTCCATTCCCCCAAAACCTTTAGATACCTTTTCTGTAATGAATACTTCTGTTGCTGTTGAGTCTGAATATTTCTATTCTTTATTTTAGTAGTTTTGTTTTTATATATTGCTTGCTTTGGAGCACATGTCGTGGGTGAAAAAGGCCAATTGTCCAGCCCACCTACCTGGTTATGCAATTTCTTTCCCTGGGAAAGAAACTGCTTGGCCGCCTCCATTACTTTGCCATTTTCGTCATTGTAGTGTGATCTCAGAGTTGATAAATTTAAGTAGGGGATGTGTGGGGGGCACAGCCTCCCACATCAGGGGTTGTGGGGGGCAAAGCCCCCCTGTTTATGTAATGTTTTGAACTTTTTATTTTTATTTTTTTTTTTGGAAGAGACTTTTTTTTCCTGGGAAAAAAAATCGCTGTTCCGAGTGTTCAGGATTGTAAGCTTTAGCTTACATGGGGTCAATAAATCAGCGTTCGCTTTTTTGAGGGTTCGCTGATTTAATATAGACTATATATATATATATATATATATATATATATATATATATATATATATATGTGTGTGTGTGTGTGTATCTGTATCATCTATATCTATCCAGTTAGCTATCTAATCTATGTATATATTATAGTTACAAACTTTTTTCAGAAAATGCATGGTAATTCAAATTCTTGTAAACTTTTTAGTAGGTAGTTTCAATACTTGAAAAGTGATCATGATTTCAGAGCCTTTGCCCTAATTAGTTTTTGCTTTGTTTGAGATTTTGGACATAAGAATGTGAGAGCTAAAGATAAAAAAACAGGAGCCCTCTCTTATTTTACACAACTATAGACTGCACAAGTATACCTTATTTAGACACCAATAATGAATATATGTATAGACTCGGTTAATTAATGTATATGCACATAGTTCCAAACTTATTAATAACATTGCAAGCTCTAGATGAAACAAGGATCAGTTTGTTTGTTAATCAGCATTATGCCAAAGTGAGATACTGCAATTTTAAACACACAGGTACTTCTAATGACTACAGAAACCTGCAAATCCTGTTGTTGACTAACTTTCTGGGCTACATTCTAAAACACTGGAGTAACACACGACGATCAGGATCTCTGACATCACACCCCTTCAGGATCCATCCAGTTCAATATCCCACAGTGCTGAAGTATTGAACTAAATGGAAATCCACTACTCCCAGACAAAGTGACATGATTAACACCAAAAAACAGTAGCCGAACTTAACAAAAATTGAAAACTAATAAAAAGACGGCCAAGAACACCCAAAGCTTTAATAAAACATTAAACAGTAACATGATTCATTAACATCATCATCATAGCCATCAAACCCCTTTCTCACATTTTTACATGGCGTGGGGTGTATTGCACCATCATTCTTGATTCAGTGTCAGTCTCCTACTTTTTTTGATAGTAATTCCTGACCATCACAGGTTTTCTCTCATGCAATCCATCCACCTCTTTGCTGGACAACCTTGTTTTCTCTTGCCTTCTTCCAGTCTCTCCCAAATCTTTTTCACCAGATTGTCTTCTACTTTCCTGCACGTATCTGAACTACTGTACTTTGTTCTCTTGGATCCTGTCTGCAATTGGAGCTATCTGGGCTTCTGATCTGATGTTCTCATTCTTTCATCTGCCCCACAGTGTGCATCCTACCACCTGCCTCAAGCACTTCATCTCCATCACCTCTAGTTCTGTTGACTACTTTGCCTTCACTGCCCAGGTTTAAGAAAATAACCAAAGGTACACACTGAACAATGTCCCGTAACAGAAAAATATTTATTGAACACATTATAGTGCTTTTGATCTCACTGCATTAGGACTTTTTCAGAAACTTCTAAAAAACAGAAGCAGTCACAGGTTTCACTGCCCAGATTTCTATACCCTAAAGTAGTACTGGTCACACCACTGTTTGTTACATTTTAGTTTTAGGTTCATAGGTGTATAATAGCTAACTGTCCTGTAAAATTATTTTAAGCTTAGCCAATAACCCGAGATCAAAATCAAACCCTGTACCTTGTGTCTATGATGTAAACAGGTTAAACATTATGTCAAATCCACCTTTTTAGCTTCTTTGGCATGCTTCTGTTAGACATTACATCTGGAACTCTGTGCAAATTACCCTACCCGTAGCTACTTTGATTCTATATTTTCAGACTTCTCTTTCATCAACCACCCCTCCCAGGTACTTATTAACCTGCTACACTATTTTTCCTTTTATCTCAAACTTAAACTTCTGATTTCCTCCATTTGCTGCCATTACAACTGTGTACCTGTACTCAGTTTCATTCCATGTGAATTCACTTTTGCATTCAATTATGTTTTTGGGAATTTGAACCACTGCAGGACTGCTCAAATAAGCTTTCTTTTGACATTGTAATTTGCTTTCTCCAAATCTTGGAATGCCCAGCTGGACTCTTTCTTCATCTGTAGCTTCTTCTCAATTATCTGTCTGACTACAGACTTCTCATTGGTCATGCTGCATTCTGACCTGAATCTGAAGTGCTCATCTTGTATCTTAATTTCTACTATTTTGTGTATTTGTTCATGTATCACCCTCTCCAGCATTTCCATGCAGTACAATAGGAGTCTGATACCTCTGTACTGCCTACAGCTGTGAACATCTCCTTTATTCTTGTAAACTGGCACTAGAGTGTTGTTCTCCAATCATCTGAGACACAGTTTTTTCTTCATACTGCTCTGAGTACTCTCAAGACCCATTTCTCTGCAAACTCACCCAACCTTTTAACCAGTCTGGCAGTTGGCACAGAGGTTAACTCTGTGAGCTACACTTTCTGGGGAATAGGGTTTGGTGCTCTCACCTTTCATGTCATTACTTTGGGCAAGTCACTTAACCAGACATTGCTTCCAGGCCCCTGAAAAGGGAATGAGTACTCAGTGGGTCTGCCTGTCTGAAGAATAGGTATTCCGTATCTGTCATGACCTCATCTGAGCCTGTGACCTCATTTTCCTTTGTGATGTACCTACTTCTTTTAAGGTTGGCCTTTTTTTATCTTAATAGGCTGTGTTTGGAGCACTACAGCTTCTATGTGTTTTTTTTTTCATTTAGAAGCTGTTGGATGTATTCTTTCCATATGTGGTTGATGTGATGTGGACTAGTGAGCAAGTTTCTGCTGGCATCCCTTCTGAAGGGTGTCTGATTCAGTAACAGTCAATGTTAATAATCCACATTTCCTATTCTAAGCATATTGTTGATGCTGTCCAAGTACTAGGTGAGGTTGCTGAGTCCAGACAAAATTTTCAGGCAGAGCAGTTCCAACTGTATGACAGACTTGGTACTAGCTCTGACATACAGGTTAAAAGGCTCCAGCTCCTGGTGAAGGTCTTACAGGTGAAATCAGGCATGGTATGCAACCTATGTCTACATTTACCACCTCCAAGAAGAATCAAAACTGGTCTTCTGCTTGAACCCTGTAGTATTAAGTCTAAAATGCAAGAAAATATTTTTTGTCTATGTAGCAAGTCCTCAAGGCAAACTTCCTTTGGTTTCAAGCTGATTTTATTAATGGATGAGAAATGTTATCTTAACACGACTTTTTCAAATCCAAGATTCAATATATCTCACAGTAGAAAAGCTCAGCTACATGTAACTATGTGATCAATAAGGGGGTCCCCTAGTGAAATCCTTGGTTATCTGAGGTTGCCTGCTTAATAGATGAAATAATAGAAGCTCTTGCCTCATCCTAATTACCATAGAAGTTTTTCTTTGGCCAAATGGAGACATTAACTCATACAGATACCCTGCATCACCAGTGTTCCTGCCCTTATTCTGATCAAAATTTGATAAAGGATTTCTTATTTTCCTACAATCACATATTTTTGGCATTTTCATGAGATTCTAATGCCCACTTTTATGGAGCAATATTCAGTGTTAATGCTTCACATTTCCTAGTCTAAGCATTTTGTTGACAAAGTTAAAGCACTTGACAAGGTTGCTATGCCCAGAAGAAGGTCTCAGGCAGAGCAGCTCCATCAGTATAAATGACTTGGTATTGGTTATATCCTATAATTGGTGATCTATTTCTTGAGTTTTTATCTTACTGAATTGCACACTGTTATGGGGCTAACCCTGGTTCTTTTGTTTTATTTTGAGTCCAATACTACTTTTTTATTCATGCCCACTTTTACAAAATCGGTGCAATATTAGACTCGAAATAAAATTAAAGAACAAGGGACATGATAATTATGCTACTTATCTATTTTGCATATTTTAATTGGTGCACTGTGTTTCCTGGTTTCAATGATTTCTGCAACACCATGTTGCTCTTTTGAAATCTAGCAAGTAATATATTTTAAGGAACTGTCCTCCTTTTTTTTAAACAATTTTTATTGATTTTTTTGATTAAAACAAATTTACAATCATAGATATTCATCTGAAATTCGACAAATAAAGGTTGTAATATATATATGTCAAATAATTTAGAAGCAAAATAATAAAATGGTTAACTAAAGTATTTACAAAGACATCCTGTAGATTCAATTTAACATAGCAATTTCTACTGTTTTATGTTGTACATCAACAATAAGGAAGAAATAAATCAACATTAGATACTAAAACAAGTAGTTTTTCAATAAACCTTTCTAAATTAACTCACATTTGAAAATCATGTGTCTTTCTTGAAGTTCTAGTAGTTATGGTTTTTAATTGTAATTGACCAACATCATTGAACAAATTAGTGAATTCAGATAATGTAGCAGGAGATTCTGAAATCCAATTTCTTTTTATTTTTCTAGCCACTGCTAGTATTGCCCAGAGTAGAGAATATTTTATTCTTTTGACACAATGTGGAACAGGTGTATTAAAGATCACCAGAGATTTAGTAAAATTATCTGAAAATAATGTCTGTAGAAAATCATTTATGTTCTTCCAAAACAAAATAAGAGCAGGAGAATCATAGAACATGTGGACCCAGCCTATATCTGTATCTGATTTACATTTGCTGCATATGTTCTGCTTTTTGTTTATTTTATTCATTAATTGTGGAGTATAAAATGATCTGTTCATAAACCCCCATGTGTATTCTCCATTTAAGAGATAATGTTGTTTTCCCAGCTGATTTTAAAATATTTTCTTTGTCTTGATCACTAGGATAGCTATTATTAATAGTGTAATAATAACTCCAATAATTCTCTGGACAAGAGTATGTTTCTGCTCTTATAGTTTGTTAGAGTATGCTTGTTTGTGTTGAAGAATTAATTGAAAACAATGTATTAAGATAGAAGTATCTTTTTTGTAGTTGTCATAATCATTTGTAATTTGTTGTCTATGAATAGTCTGTTTGTGTGTTTAGCCACGTGGATTTATCTAATTGAAATTTATGTAATATATTTTCAACATTTTTAGTCTTAAAGTCAGATATCAACTGAAACCAAAACTTGTTATTTTTGATTGAAGAAAGAAACTGTATTTAAATCTGAGGTTATTAATATGCCTTGAGTAAAAGCTATGGAGAATAATAGGGTGAAACACTCCTTATATCTGATATGTTTATATATGAAATTCATAAAAGTTACTATGATGTTATGAATGTAACAAGTTGTATAGGGAAATATTGTTTGTAGAGTAAAATAATCTTTTAGAATCCATAAAATGGGATTATTTATTATTTCTAACTTGAGTAAATGGTTTTGTTATTAATTACATGGCAGATGACTCCCATAATAACTTCCACTTAGCTAAGTAAGTAGTGTCTAAGAGTTGAGTAATCACCTTAATTATAGAAGAGATGAAATAGAGATTTAGATCAGGAAAAGCAATCCCTCCATTACTCTAGCTGTGTGGGTGTTAATTAAGAGATATTTTTGACTTATTTGGATACCAAAAGAAGTTTAATATCAGAAAGTTTATTTTGTTAATACATTTTTTAGAGGGAAGAATTAGGATAGATTGGATAATGTATAATATTTTAGGCAAGATAATCATTTTTATGATAGTTAACCTATCTTCTGTAGTGAATGTTATTATTTTCCATTTTGAGATTAGCTTTTGAATATAACTAAAACACTTGTCATAATTTAATCATATAATTGTTTTAATATCTTTAGCAAGAGTAATTCCCAAATATGTGATTTGGTCTGAGATAAGTGATTTTGGAGTATTATATATCATTTTTTATATTTTTATTTGAATATATGGGTAATATTTTTTATCTTCATTGAAAGACAATCCAGAGACAGTTTGAAAAGATTTAATAGAATTTAATAAAATAGATATTGAAGAGTCATTACCTTTTGTAGTTCTAAGGACATCATCAGCGAATAACTGTATTTTTGGTGTTGTATCTTCGTCTATGTTTAGTCCTTCAATATTCTTGTCATTTCTTATAGCATTTGCACATGGCTCCATTATTAAAGTGAACAACAATGGAGAAAGGGGACAACCCTGTTTAGTACCGTTTATAATGGGAATTTTATTTGAAGTATATGTACCTATCTTTATATAGGCTAAGGCTCCTTTATATATATTTTTCAGTAAGTTTGTGAAATAATTTGAGAAATTCATACATTTTAGCAATGTAAACAAATAATCCCAATCAATTGAGTCAAAAGCCACATTAATGTCCAAACTAATTAGAGTTAAGTATTTTTTTTTTTTCTGTGAGAGAAATTTATAAGTGCTAAGGTTTGTTTAATGTTATCAAATGTGCTTCTGTTAGTTACAAAACCAGTTTGGCCATCATCAATTAAAAAGGGCAACATTTTCTTAATTCTTTCAGTGTAAATGTTCATGAGCATCTTATAATCAACATTTAATAAGGATATGGGTCTGTATGAGGAGCAATAGTTGGGATCTTTGTTGGATTTTAAGATTGGTGAGATGAACATATATTTCCATGAGGGGGGAATCATAAATTCTGTCTGGGCAATATTATATACATTATGAAGTATTGTTATAGCTGTTTTAGGCATGATTTTATATATTTCAGATATGATGCCATCATTTCCTGATGCCTTAATTTTGAGTTTGTTAATTTGAGTTATTATATCATTACATGTGATTTATTTATCAATGTTTTCTATCTGCAATTTGTTTAGTCTATTTTTGAGATCTTTGTTGGATTTTAAGATTGGTGAGATGAACATATATTTCCATGAGGGGGGAATCATAAATTCCGTCTTGGCAATATTATATACATTATGAAGTATTGTTATAGCTGTTTTAGGCGTGATTTTATATATTTCAGATATGATGCCATCATTTCCTGGTGCCTTAATTTTGAGTTTATTAATTTGAGTTATTATATCATTACATGTGATTTATTTATCAATGTTTTCTATCTGCAATTTGTTTAGTCTATTTTTGAGATTTGTATTGATGAAATGTTTTATGTTATCTTTAGATTCAATGGAATTCAAATACTAGTGAAATAAAATAGTGAAACCAGTGACAAACACAATGCAATACGGGAGTCCTTTGCACAAACACGAACAGTAACAATCCAGTAGTCCTTAACGCAATTTTTATTTAAAAACAAAATAGCTTCCTCAGAGGTTTTAAAATCAGTTAACAAAGTAAGTTAAAGGCATTTTAAACTCTGTGTCACAGGAAGTGACATCATGAACTTATCAACCTTTTACTACGTGTTTTTTTAAAAGCAATACAAAAACAAATTCATTTTAACAATTATATGTACATACCTTTTCAAATTTTAATAAAATCAAAACTGAAAAGCATAATATAAAAACAACGGTCTGATTTCAGACCAGAAAATCTCCTTTATAGTTTTCACTATGATCCTGCAGGGTAACCTTATATTTTACTTTGTATTTAACTAACAACACTAGTATATGTAGGTGATAGGAGGTATGAAAAGAACCTTCCATCTGTTCAAGAACTAAAGGTCTCATAACCAAAAAATTTTTGTGAACAAACACAGTCTTAGGCTAATTTTTAGCGCAAGTAACTCCGTAGTTTAAGAATTGCAAGAATGTTGCAGTTTTCATTTAAACCGGGAGTCTTGAATGTTGCCATTCTTTCCAAAATAATAGATGTTGGACCTCCTCTAATGTGGTCAATGCCCATAAATAGAAAAGTGTGCCCAGGATTTGTACTGATGTGTTCTCATCTTTCTGTTTTTTGATCGCATATATGTGTTGGTATATTCTTTCTCGGACCTTACGGTCCATTTTTCCTACATAAAATGCTGGGCAACATTGGCAAAAAGCTATGTAAACAACTGAAGAAGTTTGACAATTTATTCTATGATGGATTTGATATTTCTTATTCCTAATGTTGAATGAGTTTCCTGGTTTCATGTATTTACAAAAGTTACATGCTTCACATTTGAGTGTGTACCCTTTTGTCTGGTGAACGAGTGCCTTTTAGTGTTTCTTTGTAAAATTTCTTTTAAATTACTAGCCCTTTTGTATACTATGTTAGGGCGTGAGCCTAATTTTTCCAGTATTTAGAAACCCACTTATGTCAACTCTTTCTTACATTTTTCTAGTCTACACCCATTCAGACAAAAACGATCAATAGTCAAAAGCCAACTGGTCAGAGCTGGTAGGATGTGTAGCACTTTAGTAGACTTCAAAAAAGAATGTATTTTTCTCAAAGATTTATTTTTGAACCGGGGCTACCCAAACAAGTTAGTTGATGAGCTTACAATAGAAGTTAATCAAAAAAGGTTAGAAGGACACTACAAACCACTTCTAAACCAAAGTAACCATTCTATGTTCGGCCATATTGACAACTTGACAACACCAGATACTAATACAACAGTGACCGAACAGTCGACTGTTGTTGGAAAAGTGGTAATTAGTGCAACAGAACAGATTGAACACCCCTTCATTTTAAGTTTTGTTACAACTTTCAACATGGATTCCAATACGATTAGATCTATTATATGCAAAAATTGGCAAATTATTTCTGCCTCACCAACACTTTTGGAAAAATTAGGCTCACGCCCTAACATAGTATACAAAAGGGCTAGTAATTTAAAAGAAATTTTACAAAGAAACACTAAAAGGCACTCGTTCAGCAGACAAAAGGGTACACTCAAATGTGAAGCATGTAACTTTTGAAACCAGGAAACTCATTCAACATTAGGAATAAGAAATATCAAATCCATCATAGAATAAATTGTCAAACTTCTTCAGTTGTTTACATAGCTTTTTGCCAATGTTGCCCAGCATTTTATGTAGGAAAAACAGACCGTAAGGTCCGAGAAAGAATATACCAACACATATATGTGATCAAAAAACAGAAAGATGAGAACGCTTTAGCGAAACACATCGGTACAAATCCTGGGCACACTTTTCTATTTATGGGCATTGACCACATTCCAGTAGACATTAGAGGAGGTCCAACATCTATTATTTTGGAAAACCGGGAGTTTGAATGGCAACTGGGTTTAGATGCATTCAAGACTCCCGGTTTAAATGAAAACTGTAACATTCTTGCAGTTCTTAAACTACGGAGTTACTTGCGCTAAAAATTAGCCTAAGACTGTGTTTGTTCACAAAAATGTTTTGGTTATGAGACCTTTAGTTCTTGAACAGATGGAAGGTTCTTTTCATACCTCCTATCACCTACATATACTAGTGTTGTTAGTTAAATACAAAGTAAAATATAAGGTTACCCTGCAGGATCATAGTGAAAACTATAAAGGAGATTTTCTGGTCTGAAATCAGACCGTTGTTTTTATATTATGCTTTTCAGTTTTGATTTTATTAAAATTTGAAAAGGTATGTACATATAATTGTTAAAATGAATTTGTTTTTGTATTGCTTTTAAAAACACGAGGTTGATAAGTTCATGATGTCACTTCCTGTGACACAGAGTTTAAAATGCCTTTAACTTACTTTGTTAACTGATTTTAAAACCTCTGAGGAAGCTATGTGTCAGTAGCGAAAACGCCTTATTTTGTTTTTAAATAAAAATTGCGTTAAGGACTACTGGATTGTTACTGTTCGTGTTCGTGCAAAGGACTCCCGTATTGCATTGAATTCAAATACTGATTGATTGTATGAAAGTGACTTCTAAAATCTTCTATTATATCCTGTATATTATATACTTCCTTCTTTTTCTTCAAAGAATATATTTCTTTGATATGATTCTGTTTGTTTAACCTTTTAGTTTTATTCTTATGATTAGTTAAGTGTTTAGGGTTTAAAAACATGCTAGAAATTTATATTTTTCTAATGTAATCATAATTTTATGGTGAAGTATTTTTCTATATTCTTCATTAAGTTTATTTCATCTTTAATATTACTGGATGCGAGTTTATCTTTGTTTTTAAGATACGAGTCAAGATTGTTCTGAATAGATCTTTGTCCCAATTTTTTTCTTTTATTATGGTGCCATTTGTTAATTTGTCCATAAAGGTAAGCTTTTAAAGCATCCCATATATATATGTCATGAGTATTGGATTCTGTATTTATGTTAATAAAACTTTGTATTTCTTCTTTTATAAATGTTTGTAATTCTTTTAATTGTGTAAGGTAAGCTGGTATTCTTTTTATTTGTATATTGGGAAAATTATTTATTTTGAACTCAAAATTGCATTATGGTCTGATATTGGGCATGAAATAATTTTATTGTATGTTAGGTCATGTAATATTTGAGTGGAAAGTAATATTCTGTCTATTCTAGAATATGACTTGTGTCTGTTAGAATAACATGTGTATTGTAGTGTGCTAGAATCTGCAAAGTCATAGATATCCTTTAGTTGATATGCATTCATAAAATGTATTAGCTGTTTAGCTTGTGGAGTAATTTTTCTCTTCCCCAAGTTTGTTGAGTCTTTTGAGTTTAGGATACAATTACAATCTCCTGCCATGACTATATTTCCTGTAGAATAAGATACTATCTGATTTAAATGTTGTCTAATTGTGCTGGTGCCTATACCGGATAGCCAGTAGTTATTTATTAATGTATATATTTTTTGTTTATTTCAATTATGGCTAATCATAACAAATCTTTGCTATCTTTATAAGTGTTAATTATTCTTGGTAGAGGAAGAGATTTATCCCAAAGAATAGCAACACCTCTCTTCTTTTTTGTATGTTCAGAGCTTGCAATAACTATATATTTTTTGTGTTTAAGTATTTGATACTATCTTTTAATAAATGGGTTTCTTGTAAGAAAATGATATTGGGCTTATGTAGGGCTAGATATCTGAACATGCTGCCTCTTTTTATGGAATTATTAAGACCATTGATATTGATCGAAATACCTCTTAATGTGGTCATATTAAACAAGTTTTAAACAAGATAAGTTTTGTAGCAAGTCAATATCATATAAATAATGTGTGTATCTCTCTCTTTTATATTGTGTGTTCAAATTAAATATAATAAATGTCAACTCATCAATGTGGGTAGTAATTATTTCATACACAATATCATTTGGGATGTTATATATATGAATAATAAAGGATGTCAAAAGAAAATTATTAGCAATCTTTGTTACATGTTGTAAGAAAAAGAAAACAAAAACAGCTCCCCATCTGGAGTTAGAAACTCATCTCAATGACATCAACCACTGAGATCAAACCTTCAGACAGTAACAGCAGAATAAAGCTACCACTTGTTATATATATTATATAACATCAATTAAAAGTTATACTGGATAATAGAAAAAAAAATATTTTTTAAACTTATAAAGATTTATTACATGTCTCATCCGGATTGCCTATTTTTTCTAAATTTTAAGGAATCTATGTATATAGCCTCATTTAACAGAGAAGTATATGATGAATATTATAAAGACTATAAAGGAAACTTACTGATATAAAACAAGATTAGACTATGATGACTATACATATGAAAGTAAATGTTTAGGTGTATTTGAGTTGTATGTATGATTTTAAAGACAGAATTAGCATTTTATCTTAAGGTTTGTTACAAATCTAATTAAGATAAATGAAAATAATTTGAATAACTCTATAAATACAAAATATATTTATTTAGTTAAGAAAATTCATAGTCTATAATTTGTTATTGGATGTCAGTATAACCATTCTTCTTGCATTATCAAAGATGACTTATAAGTAAGCTTCTCTAAACCAAATAACAGTCAGACATATAGAATAAAAGTTAATATTTTCAAAACAGAAATATTGAACACTTTGTTAAATCAAAAAAGTATTTAGGAACATTCTTAGCCTATAATACATGTTTCCAGTAAATATTTACAAAAACATTTATAATTTTGTATTGATTGGACATATAGCATTCTGACACCTTAAGCCCATGTAATATGGTAGGAACCAGTATTGACTGTAAATGGTACTTAAATATACTAATCATATATAATGAGACTGTAAGGGGAGACATTCATTTATCAAAAATACACATAAAAAGCAGCTTCTTCAGTATAATGTTTAGATTAAATAATTCATTTACTAAATAGCATCAATTATAATGTGTCTCAATAAAATAGGACATGTCTGAGATAGAGTCTTTCTTTGTATAAGGTATCTTGCAGAAAAGTTTATGTTAAGTATATATTGATTTGTATTATAATTTATCTATGTTAAGGTGTATTGCCACTAGAATATATTAGGAGCTGTGTATATGTGATTCTTATGTATTAAAGATATATCTGATGTTTATTTTTATATTTATCACTATTCTGTAAGCAAGACTCACTATGCATAACCAAACTGCTTATTATAAGGTAGATTTACATCTGTAAGACTAATAGATAAGATACTATAATTCTAGTCCACCTGTATGGCACAAGTGGACTAGAATTATATATATATATATATATATATATATATATATATATATATATATATATATGTATATATATGACACAAGTGGACTATAATTATAGTATCCTATCTATTAGTCTTACAGATGTAAATCTAACTTATAATAAGTAGTTTGGTTATGCACAGTGGGTCTTGCTTTTAGAATAGTAGATATTGGATGTGTTTTCTGAACAATTTGTGATGCTGCAAATGAAGGTCAAAAACTTTGATGAGAATACATGACTCTATCAAAATTTGACACAATCCCAAATTTATGTATTGTCAGTAAACCACAAAAGGTAACTGCTTTACTATTAACAGTGTCTAAAACTAGTCACTTCTTACATAGAAGATTAGAATGGGTGGAATACATTTGGACACAATGCCAACAAAGACTGAGGTTCCACAGGACTTAATGTCTGATAGCTTCTTTACAGGGTATAAAAATGGGTGACTAGCCATAGCAGGCAAAATATGCAGAAGAATGCAAGGTGAGTAATATTTTGTCTCCTCCACTGCAGACACAAAAGGGGTTTAAACAGTGTACAATAATGGTCCTCTAACAACACCCTTGTGTTCACTGTAAAGAGATATGGCACCCTAGTCTTTGGAGAGAATATACCTCTCTTTGATTATAAAATGATTGTAGCTACCTTACAATGGATGCTGTGTGCAGGGACCTAGGTGCACCTGCAGCTGGCAGTATTAGCTTTATTAGAAGTGTCTCCACAGTGATAAAGGAAGCATTTGTGATGACTTATCCAACAAAAAAATGAATATTGAGATGATACAGTGACATAAGATTCCAATTTGTATTACACAAACTCGACCAGTTAAAGAACACACCTAAAAAACACATTCTACAGCTACAGAAGGTTCACAGGTTTCTCACAAAGAAATAGTGGGTCAAAAAGTGAACCCACACAAATAGCCTAAAGAAGCTTTTATTGTTGTTAACATTATTTAATGTTTAGAGACCTGAGGAATGACTAGTGACTGGTCTTCACACATGGGCAGGCCTGGTTGCCTTTGAAATATGTGGATGACACAGCCCTTGAGATAAACATGAAGATGGGGAAGTTGATACTTAAAGTAAATATAGACTGGGAACACTACTCAAGCCCAAACACTCTGACCCAAAGATTCCTGGAGTTCATAAACTCAAATGCCATGGAACAACTAGTCACCATCCCCACTAGAGGAGAAAACATACTTGATCTCATCATCACGAACATGGGTTCAAAATGTTCAACACCGGAAGTATACCCCTCACTGGTGAGATCAGATCATAAACTAATCTCGCTGGAAGTCCTCATCCTGCCCCCATCTGAAATAAAAAAGACCACAGTGAAAAACTTCTCAAAAGCCGACTTCACACTTCTAAAAACTAGTGTGGTCTCCTTTAAGGCCCCTGAGCCAGTGGTAAACATTACTCAAACTGCTGAATCACTTACAAATGCCTTCTACCAGCACCTACAGGACTGCATGGATCAGGCAATCCCAAACAAAACTAAGACTCTCTGTACCAAAGGCAAGCGTCCAGTCTGGTGGACCCCAGCCATAAACAAGCTCTACAACAAAAGGAGGAAGCTACTACAAGATAGAGCAAAATCCTTGAAAGGTAAGACACCTTTGATCATTATAAGTAAAAAACTAAGAGCTCTCATAAAATCATCCAAGGCTAATTTTGAGAGAAAAATCGCCAAGGACTCAAAAGACAATCATAAGGCCTTCTTCAGCTATGTTAGAAACCTAGGAGGAAACTCCCAGATATGCTCAGAATTAGTTCAAAATGACATGAAGATTACTGAACCTACACACATTGCCAACATACTGGCTGACAGGTTCAGTGCAAACTCCACCCCTCCCCCACAAAAGGAGAGATATCTATACCAGAGGATTGTAGCCCCCCAAACATCTCCAACGCCCAGGTGAGAACTGCTCTCACAAAGGCAAAAAACACAGCATCCATGGGACCGGATGGTGTCCCCGGCTGTGTGCTCCACGAACTCAACAAGGAATTAAACCCACAGTTAGGACAGCTGTTTAATCTTAGCCTCACCTCAGGAGCCACGGTGATTCACCCAAGGAGTGCGGCGACGGCGACTGTGGTCCCATTTCATACAAGAGGCGATTGCCTCCACCGACCCTGGAAATTACTTCTCGCCACCCCATTAGAGCTTGACAAGCCTTATCTGCAAAGCCATGGAGAGGATCATAATGGAACTCATAAATAAAGACATAGGAACTTGGCAGACTTTGGATCCAACTCCAGTTTGGCTTTGTCAAAAGCGCAGATCATGCCTAAACGCTTTAAGAGGAACAAGTTTTAAACAAGATAAGTTTTGTAGCAAGTCAATATCATATAAATAATGTGTGTATCTCTCTCTTTTATATTGTGTGTTCAAATTAAATATAATAAATGTCAACTCATCAATGTGGGTAGTAATTATTTCATACACAATATCATTTGGGATGTTATAAATATGAATAATAAAGGATGTCAAAAGAAAATTATTAGCAATCTTTGTTACATGTTGTAAGAAAAAGAAAACAAAAACAGCTCCCTGTCTGGAGTTAGAAACTCATCTCAATGACATCAACCACTGAGATCAAACCTTCAGACAATAAAAACAGAATAAAGCTACCACTTGTTATATATATTATATAACATCAATTAAAAGTTATACTGGATAATAGAAAAAAAATATTTTTTAAACTTATAAAGATTTATTACATGTCTCATCCGGATTGCCTATTTTTTCTAAATTTTAAGGAATCTATGTATATAGCCTCATTTAACAGAGAAGTATATGATGAATATTATAAAGACTATAAAGGAAACTTACTGATATAAAACAAGATTAGACTATGATGACTATACATATGAAAGTAAATGTTTAGGTGTATTTGAGTTGTATGTATGATTTTAAAGACAGAATTAGCATTTTATCTTAAGGTTTGTTTACAAATCTAATTAAGATAAATGAAAAGAATTTGAATAACTCTATAAATACAAAATATATTTATCTAGTTAAGAAAATGCATAGTCTATAATTTGTTATTGGATGTCAGTATAACCATTCTTCTTGTATTATCAAAGATGACTTATAAGTAAGCTTCTCTAAACCAAATAACAATCAGACATATAGAATAAAAGTTAATATTTTCAAAACAGAAATATTGAACACTTTGTTAAATCAAAAAAGTATTTAGGAACATTCTTAGCCTATAATATATGTTTCCAGTAAATATTTACAAAAACATTTATAATTTTGTATTGATTGGACATATAGCATTCTGACACATTAAGCCCATGTAATATGGTAGGAACCAGTATTGACTGTAAATGGTACTTAAATATACTAATCATATATAATGAGATTGTAAGGGGAGACATTCATTTATCAAAGATACACATAAAGAGCAGCTTCTTCAGTATAATGTTTAGATTAAATAATTCATTTACTAAATAGCATCAATTATAATGTGTCTCAATAAAATAGGACATGTCTGAGATAGAGTCTTTCTTTGTATAAGGTATCTTGCAGAAAAGTTTATGTTAAGTATATATTGATTTGTATTATAATTTATCTATGTTAAGGTGTATTGCCACTAGAATATATTAGGAGCTGTGTATATGTGATTCTTATGTATTAAAGATATATCTGATGTTTATTTTTATATGTATCACTATTCTGTAAGCAAGACCCACTATGCATAACCAAACTGCTTATTATAAGTTAGATTTACATCTGTAAGACTAATAGATAAGATACTATAATTCTAGTCCACCTGTATGGCACAAGTGGACTAGAATTATATATATATATATATATATATATATATATATATATATATATATATAGATATATATATATATATCTGACACAAGTGGACTAGAATTATAGTATCCTATCTAGTAGTCTTACAGATGTAAATCTAACTTATAATAAGTAGTATGGTTATGCATAGTGGGTCTTGCTTTCAAAATAGTAGATATTGGATGCGTTTTCTGAACAATTTGTGATGCTGCAAATGAAGGTCAAAAACTTTGATGAGAATACATGACTCTATCAAAAGTATTTGACACGATCCCAAATTTATGTATTGTCAGTAAACCACAAAAGGTAACTGCTTTACTATTAACAGTGTCAAAAACTAGTCACTTCTTACATAGAAGATTAGAATGGGTGGAATACATTTGGACACAATGCCAACAAAGACTGAGGTTCCACAGGACTTAATGTCTGATAGCTTCTTTACAGGGTATAAAAATGGGTGACTAGCCATAGCAGGCAAAATATGCAGAAGAATGCAAGGTGGGTAATATTTTGTCTCCTCCACTGCAGACACAAAAGGGGTTTAAACAGTGTACAATAATGGTCCTCTAACAACACCCTTGTGTTCACTGTAAAGAGATATGGCACCCTAGTCTTTGGAGAGAATATACCACTCTTTGATTATAAAATGATTGTAGCTACCTTACAATGGATGCTGTGTGCAGGGACCTAGGTGCACCTGTAGCTGGCAGTATTAGCTTTATTAGAAGTGTCTCCGCAGTGATAAAGGAAGCATTTGTGATGACTTATCCAACAAAAAATGAATATTGAGATGATACAGTGACATAAGATTCCAATTTGTATTACACAAACTCGACCAGTTAAAGAGCACACCTAAAAAAACACATTCTACAGCTACAGAAGGTTCACAGGTTTCTCACAAAGAAATAGTGGGTTAAAAATTTAACCCACACAAATAGCCTAAAGAAGCTTTTATTGTTGTTAACATTATTTAATGCTTAGAGACCTGAGGAGTGACTAGTGACTGGTCTTCACACATGGGCAGGCCTGGTTGCCTTTGAAATATGTGGATGACACAGCCCTTGAGATCAACATGAAGATGGGGAAGTTGATACTTAAAGTAAAACAAAGGGAGAAGCAATGCATTAGTCTCACAGTTTCTGTCTAGTTCATAAAATAAGGGAGACCTCTCACTTCTCTCTCTCACTTCTCCATCCAAAATACAATAAATCACTCTATGATTTTATGGGCCTTAAGAAATACAGGTGTGCGGTTATGCCAGTCAAAGTTCTAGGAAAGAAATGAATTACAAGCTTCATAGTTAAACCTATGAATCTACAAGCAGATTAGGAGACCCAGATTGCCATAAATACTCAGATGACATGAACGTAATCTAAAAGATCATAACTCAAATACTATAGTCTTAACCTTGCATGAAATACTTAATAGGCATTTTGACCACATGCATGATAAATACATATGAACCTGTGAGATTTACAAAGCAAAATGCAATGAAAAAAGCATATCATCTAAATCTGGAGACAGAGCACCCAGTAACTTCCTCCCATCTACTTGTTTTTCTCTTCACAGTGGCCAAGGATCCATAAAGTGACTTTGAGTACTTAAAGTTGTGACATGGTTATGTCATCAGTATCCTGCTAGGACTGTGTGGTCACCTATTATAGTATTTCATTGTTAAAGAAATTAGCAAAAGTATATACACTACTTCAGCAAAAACAATACTAATAATTCATATTTCATTTTGCATTTCTTAAATTCTGTACTGTCCATATATTTTTTTGTCTGGGCCATAAAGGAAAGGTTCTGAAATTGACCTAGCTAACAAATTAACAAATAAAATGTATGGGATGAAAAACAATGGCTTGCAGGCTACTCAAAACATGCATTCCTGTAGTGGATAAGCTATGCCTTTTTTTTTTAAATCATCATCTAAAGTGCCTCACAAGAAAACCACCCTAAAATGCAGGGTATTTAAATGGCTAAGCACTTCCACTTTATTATATAGGCAAGATAATCAATTACAATGATATAAAATGACAATTCAAGTTCACCAACTAAATGAAAAATGCAAGGCAGAAGCAACAAGACTGAATGAAGAGGTTAAAGCTAGAATTAGTGGTTTTAGCCAACTGGCATAGAGTCTCAGGTGTAGTCTATGGCAGAAGAATGCCAAAGAAGCTGAAAAGTAAGGAATACAAGACAGCAGTGCGACTAGTACTACTGTATGGTACAAAAACCTGGAAAGTAAAGGCAGAACAGTTGAAGAAGCTAGAGGTGATGGAAATGAAGTGCCTGAGAAGGGTGATAGGATGCACACTGTCGGGCAGACAAAGAAATGAGGACATAAGAGCAGAAGCCAAAGTAGCTCCAGTTGCAGAAAAGATCAAAGAGAACTATTACCTCTAAGCACTAATATTCTGAAAAATCAGTCAGTGGAAATATTACGGGTTACTGAATTTTAGCCATCAAAGAATGGAATTCCAAGGGAACTTACTAAGAGGAATACTAAAAAATGATTCCCCTTTTGAAAACTTCATAACTGTTGCTTTCAAGTACTTGGCAGCAGCTAATAATATGTTGCAATGCCTTAACATTCATCTCTGACTCGTGTTAATATTTCATAACTATATTTTATGTTTTTTTTTTTATTTGCTGCTAAACAATGATTATAGATTCTGGCATAAATTACTTCAACTTGTAAGCAACTGTCATTTAAGAATCTATTTTGCAATAATCTCTATACAATCCAGACTGTTTTATGCATGTATTATTTATGCACAGCAATTTAAAATGCATTGCAGCTACTTATACTTTCTGGCCAAGATTTAGAATGAACAGGTGGTTTATTGATTACTAAATTAACTAATACACATACATCCATATGACTATTGCTGGGATATAAAAATGAAATGTCTTCCAAATTGTTGTGTGTAACAGTACAAATTACTAATGTACAACAGTTTTAATCCTGCAACACTTTCAAAATAACATCTCTCTCTTGTTTGCAGTGTTTAAGCATGGTTTTAAACATGTACATTGCAGCACATCTGGAGAGTCAATAACAAGAAAGCCCTTGCAGAAATCTAATTATGGAAAAAACATAAAATTTTCAGTTTTCAGCACCAAACTTAGGATACTCAGGATAATTACCTGCTAAAGAAAGTTAGCAAATCTTAGATATATGCATAATTATACTTCTTGACAATTCCCTAGTTTTCATACCTGAACTGAATTTGGCTCATAATTTTGTTCTGACCCACTTAAAATCAGTGATACTTTGAAAAAGTGTGGTTGATTATAATCGACACATTTGCAGTTACAGACTTTTGCTTCAGAAAATGGAAGCTTTGTCAGCTTTCTAAATCAGTGATACTAATACTTATCAAGTCTCTGATTAAGGTCAACTGTTATATTTTTGGCTTTGACCTTGATTCCAATGCAGAGAGGTTGACTAATATGACCGTGAGAGACAGATATTTTGCATTATATTTATAAATCTCTGAATTATGTTCTCAGACATATGAATATTTACAATATATAACGACAAAAACTGGAAAAAAGTAAAATTCAACAAAAAGTTCCTTAAGTACATTATGCTCTGCTTGTGCAAACTACATTTTTACAAATTGCTCTGCTAAGATACTTTGAAGTTTGCAAAAACCTGTTCCTTTTAACAACTTAAAATACTGGTTGCAAAACTTCTTTCACTCAAAACGCTATAACCATAACAGACAATGGTTGCAACCTATGTGCATGCATGATTCATCAAATCAACCTAATAGAGCTATGCTCACTCCTTAATAAGAAGTAACATTAAAACTGTAATTGTCAACCTCATCATAACCCTCACTATCACTTAATTCAAATACATGAAATCAGAAGTATCTCACCATTCATCATTCTTTTGGTTTTGTTGTACTGTGCTCTGAGAAGTACTATTATAGTGAACAGCACCACAATTGGAAATAATGTAGTTAATTAAAAAGCACACATGCCCTGACAATCACACCATCAGAGTATATATATATATATATATATATATATATATATATATATATATATATATATATTCCACATTTCTTTACAGTGCCTCTTGCACCTTGCAGCCTGAGATGATGAGAATTGACTGCTTGCTGCTCTCTAGTAGCCCAAGCAACTTATAACCTTGTTGGGTTGGGAGGGTGGCCTAATGGTTAAGGTGTTTGCCTTACAAACACAAGTTGCAGGGTTTGAATCTCACAAGGGATAATTGGCTAGGCTTAAAATGGCTCGCAAGGGCAGTTAGCCTAGTACTAACCTATGAGCCTGTAATTCAATTTATAATTGCCCTTTTCTCTATCCGGAAAAAAGTGAAAAGATTGAGCTGGTTTTAGAAACTGTCCAGCTAATTAAGTTTCCATTTTTAATGCAAAATAAACTCTTGCATTCCATGTCCAGAAAATGATACAGTGACCTATTTCTTTAAGAAAAAAAAAAACAGCATAAAAGCATTGTTAAAACAATTTTTCATTTGACATGTCTGTTACCTAGTAATTCAGTATGATCAGCCACCCCTGAACTTACTGCTAAAACAGTATGTTTTTAAATACAGCTATATTAGGGAAAATTAGTTACATGTGGGGAGAATACTGTTTCATAACTTATGGAAATATAACTTCAGTCTCTTTTTTACTCTTTCTCCTGGGTTCTTACACAAATCTCATTAAAAGAATTATCACATATAACAAAAGAACCAAGGAGGATTTATATTTTATCAAACTAAGTTATTTACACTCTGTTTTCATTCTTACAGCTTGTCTTTAGTGCTGAGACTACCCTCTGTAGAGTTTGTTATGGTATAATATGCATATCCTGTGACTGTATGAAACCTGGGCAGAGGCCTAAAAACCAGTGCATTCGTTTTATGAATATTATAAAACAATTCTCCAGTGGAAAAAATTACTCTTATTCTTTACAGGTAACAGAACAAAATGGTACGAACATATCATGCTATCTTTTCTATGTAGATGACTAGAATAAAGTGTGGCTAGTAAAAAGAGTTAGTGTTAAGATGAGACTGAAATGGACTAAATATTGTTTAGAATGAGTAGACTTCATTTGGTGTCTCTGTCAATAGATTGCCAGCTAAGAGTCAAATGAGCTAAAAAAAATTGGAAAGTTTCTGCCTTGCCAGTAATTGTCAGAGTGAAGAAACCATACCTTTATACAGCATGGAATAATTGCAGGTTACTGGGCCTTGTTGCATGTGTATTTATTGTACATCTCAACATCTTTGTTCAAGAATGAAATAATGGGGGGATAAGACACAAATTCAAGGACAATTTTTAAATATTACATTAATACATTTAGATAGTTAATAAAATGCTTTTACATAAACATGAATTTTCTGAAGAATAAGATGTGTGAACATTCATATTTCTGAAGAATAAAGCCTATGAAACTCTAAGGCCTGGCATTATTGATTAAGTGTGATCCTCGTTTATTTACCAGAATGTCAAAATGTTTACATGGAACAGGAAGGCAAAATGAAGAATGTTCTATAAAATCAAGGACAGTTGAGAGCTGCAATACCATCTACTCAGGTTTACTTTTGTATTGGGATACTTTTTATGGTTATTATGGTACATTGTTATTGCTGAGGAATATACAAGTACATTTTTGTGAGTTGTCTTTGATTTAATTAGTCACTGAGCTGTCAGACTAATGATATTACTATGCAATGGAATAATGTGATCATTATGAAAAAGATACAATATTGCTGTGACAAAATGGTTGGGGTGTTAATTTGTTACAAAGCATTTTGTTACACAACATTTTTTTTGTTCTCTTACATATTAATTGAAACATTTTCTTTTCTTTTCAATAATGTACATTGTTGACTTTATTTACTATTATTGTACATATCCCTTAGTACAATTTGGTTTTATTTTAATCTGCATTTTAATAAAATTTGAATTTCCCTCTGCACTCTATAGATGAAAGGCAGATGGTCTGTCATGTGGTTCTTGAAACTGTGAGAAGGGCACTAGCATCTGATAAATTTCTGAATCACATACTCTACTTATTCTGGAGCTGATAACCTCTTGAAACTGTAGGAAGGACAGTAGAATTTGTTGGATTTCTGAATCACGTACTTTACTTATTCTGGAGCTGATAACCTGGTGTAGTGCTTTTGCAAACACCACAATTGGTGTTGCTGTAAACAATTGTAACTGACTGGTGGACAGGGGCTCATACAAATTTGTGAAAAGTTTAAAGTCTGTGAAGAATTTCAGAAAAAAGTTTTAGTTAAATTTCTTGATTAGACAATGATTTCTGTTCTTTTGCAGAATATCAGCTCATGTTTCTGTTTCTTATAATAGGTTATGCACACATTTTAACTTTATTATTTGTCTGTGGATGCAATTGAGATTAGCAAGAATGAAAAAAGTATGGGAGTCTGAATTATTCAGCACCCATTTATAAATCTGACTTTTCCTTGTTTTAAAAATGTTTTTGACAACTGGCTTGCTGAAGTTATCCATCACCTGGTGTACTTCCCCCATCTAGCACTCTCAAAAATGGAAATAAAAAGAAAGGATGCTTTCTAACTGGAGAATTACCAAAAATAGCTCTATTTCTTCTGAAACTGTAGCAAGCTATTTGCTACTAATGAAACAAGTGAATTGCTACAGTTATGACAAAGTGCTTCAGTTCAATGTTTTTGCCATAACTGCAAATACAGTCATGGCATTCATTTCTGAATACTGGTACTGCATCTGCACACCTTTTGCATCTGCCCAGGCCAGCTGATCCCTTCAAACTGCAAAATGCAAAATGCACCACCTACAGCCTACTTGTCTGCTCCTGGGATGGACTGCTCCTTCTGCCTTTCCCGTGGTACGCCACTTGTTGTTGCGTCTTTTGGCTTTTCCCGGTTAGGGGTCGCCACAGCAGAACTCCGGTCCGCTAATGATTGGCAGTAGATTTTTATGTGCCGAGTTGCCAGCCCTAACGCACAACCTTCAACGAAGGTACGCCCATTCATGCATGTCTCCACACAGAAGACGCTCTAGCTGAGAATTGAACAGGACAATATCTTACTGTGAGGCGACAATGCTACCGCAGCACCACCACTGATTTTAGTAAAAATAGACTTGCTGTAGTGCATGAACAAAAATGGCTAAGTGAACCAAAAAACACTTTTACTGACAGAGTTTAGCCCTTTCATTCTTTATTTTATGGAACTTCATCAGAACAAAGAAACACCATTTAAAACCTAATTATATATTATACATTTAAAAATCACGTGATTTGTACCTTTGCACTTTCGTATGTCAAATGTATGTTCATAGATGCAAGTTTCGATTATGGCTCCTACTTTGCAGTCATCTGTGAACTTCATTAGCCAAAGACGTTCTGTGTTAGCCTGTACTTCAGAAAAGTAGATACCAAACAGGAGGGGACCCAGGACTGAACACTGTGGTACTCCACTTGTCTCTGATCTGAAGTAGAATTTGGAGTCTGCTACTTTCACAGTGTGGGTTCTGTCAGTGAGCCAGTTGGCAACCCATCTTGTGACATAGGGATTTATACCTAGTTTAGTGAGTTTATCTATAATTCCAGAGTGGGGGGTGGTGTTAAAAGCCTTGTTGAGATCTTGATAGGCTGTGTGAACCACTTTACCCTCATCTACGACTTTGATGACTGCTTCAAAGAAGTCTATCAAGTTTAGGAGACATGATCTGCCTTTTACAAATGCGAACTGGGTGGGGTCCAGAGTTTGGAGATTACCAATGTCTTTGTTCATAAATTTCATGATGATACATTCCATGGCCTTGTAGACCAGGCTCGTTAGGCTAATGGGGCAGTAGTTCCCGGGTCCATGGTGGCTCCCCCTTTGTTGAGTGGGATAAGAGTCGCTATGCGCCATTCAGTGGGCACAAAGCCTAAGATGAGGCTATGACTGAACATGGTGCTTAGGTGTGGTGCCAATTCATTCTGTAGTTCATGTAGAATGCAGCCTGGGATGTTGTCAGGTCCCATGGATGCTATGTTCTTGGCTTTGGAGAGTGTGGTTTTTACCTGTGCAGCTGTGATTACAGGAACTTTGCATTCTTCCGGTATAGAGATGGACCCTTTAGGTTTTGAGAGGGGGGTAAAGTTAGCACTGAAACTATCTGCCAGGATGTTGGCAATATCAGTTGGTTCTGTATATTTAGTGACATTGTGCTGTAACTAAGAGCAGATCTGGGTGTTGCCATTGGTTCATAGGTTCATACTAGGCTATCTGCCCTAGGGCATTTATAAGCCTAGCCAGAGTGTGTTTGGCTTTCGCCACCCATTTTAAATGAATTTTGCTATGCCCTTTTTCGAGGTTAGTATACTGTGCCTCTGTCTAATAGTGACACAGAAGTGATACCCGGGATAAACCTACGATCTCCCATCCACTCATCAAGATTCCTCTTGAAGAGAGTCAATGAGGGACTCTGCCTAACCTGGACTGGGATTTTATTCCAGAGTGAAGGGATCCTCTGGGTTATGAATCTGTCCCTCCAGCATGTCCTATTTATTTCAGTGCTGAGGTTCAAGTCTCTCAAGCACGTAGCTCGATGGGATTTGGATTTTCTGAGGTGCAGCATGTCCATTAATTCCGGGTTGGACATGGCTTTATACATCGGGCACAGATCACCTCTGAGCAGGCGGTATGCCACTGAGTAGAGCTGGAGTTTCTTTAACCGGGCAGCATATGGCATCTGTTTGAGCCCTTTGATCCTCTTGGTGAGGTACTTTTGGGGTCTTTCCAGTTGCTGCAGGTGTCTGGTAAGGTACATCCCAAAAGGGGCATTGTACTCAATTATGGGCCTGATGAGGGATGAGTAAAGAGGCACAATGACCTCCCCTGATCTAGATGTGAATCCCTTCATGATTAGGTGGGCTATATAAAATGTTTTTCTAACCACTTTGGCCACGTGGTTTTCAAATGAGAGATTGCTATCAACTTGGGTCCCCAGGTCCCTAATTACTTCTTGTGTACTTAATGGATTACCACCTATGTGGTAATTTGTGGGCACTTTGTTTTTGCCAAAGGGGATGACTATAGACTTTTTGGCGTTTAGCTTGAGGCCATGGCTCTGGCACCAGTTGTCTGTTTCTATGAGGCCCTTTTGTAGGATGCTTGTGTCGACTGGAGAGTCGATTATGGCGCCTAGTTTGCAGTCATCTGCGAACTTGGTCAGCCACAGTCCTTCCATGTTGGCCTGTACCTCCGAGAAATATATACCGAACAAGAGAGGTCCCAGGACTGAGCCTTGTGGGATGCCACTTGTAACTGGTTTGGAGTCTGACATGGCTCCAGCAATTCTAACCATGTGAGTTCTGTCCTTGAGCCAGTTTGCAACCCATCTAGTGACATAGGGGTTTATATTGAAGCTGGTGAGCTTATCTCTAATGCCCGAGTGGGGTTTTGTATCCATTCTTAACATAGCTATAGAATGCTTTGTGGTTGTCTTTAGAATCAGTGGTGATTTTGTTTTCGTAACTAGCTTTGGAGAATTTTATGAGGGATCTCAGCTTCTTACTGACGCTGATCAGGGAGTTCCTCCAGTCATGGGATTTTACTCTTTTTTGCAACAGTATCTTTCTTCTGTTGTAGAGTTTGTTCATGGCAGGGGACCACCAGATTGGCTTCCTTTTCTTGGAGGATAGCATCTTGGTACTGTTAGGGATAGCAAAATCCATGGACTCGTGTAAGTGCTTATAAAGTGCACTTGTGTAGGATTCAGCAGTTGTACCTCTATTGTCTGTCTGCATGGGTGTCATGAAGTTTGCCACGTCTGTCTTAAGAAGCATGAAGTTGGCTTTGGAGAAATTTTTTACTGTGGTTTCCCTAATGGGGGTGGGGGGGTGGCGGTGGGATTTGGATGTCTAGGGTAATTAGCGTGTGGTCGGATCTGACCAACGAGGAATTGACCTCTGGTGTGGAACACCAGTTTCCCATGTTGGTAATGACCAGGTCTAGGATATTGCTGCTGCTAGTGGGGGTATGGATAAGTTGATCCAAGGCATTGGAATTTATGAATTTCAGAAAACGTTGAGCAAAAGAGTTGGCACATGAGTAGTTTTCACAGTTAATGGTCGGGTAGTTGAAATCGCCCATTATTAGAGTGCTGGGTTGTACCCTAATATTTTCCAGTGTATCAAGAAATGAGGAGTGGGAATCCTGGGGCATGGTGGGGGATCTGTAGCAAGTTACAGTTTGCATTGCAAACCTTCTCATGTCCCATTTGTGACTTTTCCTTCTCTGCAGCGTGATATCCTAACTTAGTACTACGTTATTAGCATCCCCTGACAGTGTTTCTAACTAGAAGCATATAGCTATTCTTTCCTATCTTACTTATACAAGAGTATATAAAGCATTATGTCTTGCATAGTTCTATATAAGAAACCTATTTTAACAACTCTGCTTAAGAAGTCCCTGTTAAATTGTCATCTCATACTTTCTTCAAATCTAACCTACTTTCACTTGAATGTTTATTATAGCATTTATCTCACATTGTACTTTGTGTTTGCTCATATCCAATGTATTTATTTACTATAAATGCATTCTCATGCAGTACTGTCCATCTGTTAATGCCTTTTTATATAGTTTCATCGACTTCTTCACTGTGTCACCCAACCTTATAGATTACCTGTCCTCATTCCCTGCTGCCTCCCAAACGTTGCACATAACAGTTTTTCACTGCCATTTAGTCTTCTTGTGTCTGTCATTCTTGTCACAGAAATTGCTTGCATGATAGGCCTTCAAGTACTACACCCATACAAGTGGCATTAAGGTGGTTAAATAGTGCATTCTTCTCAGATAAAAGACGGTACAGATGATCAAAATTCAGCTGATTGCACATTGCTGATTTTTTTTTTCTGTTTAAGATGGTAGGGTGTAGAGAACCTGCCCTTTCCCTGCAGTCTTTGACTTGGTATATGTATTTATTAGTTCGATATTAGTTCATCGAAAACTAACTTCAGCAAATGGCAATTCATCGGACATAACTCAGCGAACTGACGTTCACATTAACAAACATTTTTCAAAGGGCAGTGAGTTACTTGTTCAGCTTTAGGAAACTTGCCCTTTTCCCTACCTTAGTGCAATCTCAGAGTTGGTATATATAAGCAGGGGTGTGGGGGAGGATAGCCCCCCCACCTTTGTGGGTTTGATATACTGTGGTATGTGTCACGGTTGGTATGCTGGCCAAGTAACTCATTGTCCCGTGAAAAACGTTCACTGATGTGAGCATTAGAGGAATGTCTGTTTGCTGATTTATATTCAATGAACAGATGAATGCTGAAGTTAGTTTTAGATGAACAAATATAGACCCATATTTATGAAAGGGTGTGGTGAGCACAGACTCTGGAAGGAGGTCTTGCCCTCCTGCAATAAATAGTGTTTTCGTTGTTTTTGTGATTGTGTGTGTGTGTGTGTGTGGGGGGGGGGGTGGTTCTGTGCATTTCAAGCAGTTTTGCTTAGTTTTTTTGCAGTTTGACATGGTGATAAGTAGATTAAGGGTCATGTACTCATCCGTACATGTCTATTGCACTGCTTGAGGACTGGTTTTGCACTTGATTGTCCTCTGCTGCTTTGCATGCTGTCACCATGCTCCAGCTGTCTCTGTGGAGATGGTGTCCCATGCATGTCCCTCTGGTAGGCCTTGGGGCCATACCAATGGATCTAAGTATGTGTGTTTCTGTGTGTGTGTGTGTGTGTACACTCACATAGGTATTTACTAATTTTGCTAGGAAGGCAAGTTTGAAATATTTATTTATTTATGTATGTCAAGCAAAATGAGCCTGCATATAAATAGATGGATAGATAGTTTAGATAGATAGAAAGATAGATTTCTATCTCTCTCTCTCTGTATATTTTATATATAGATATATATATATATATATATATATATATATATGTGTGTGTGTGTGTATTTATATATATATATATATATATATATATATATATATATATATATATATGTGTGTGTGTATTTATATATATATATATATATATATATATATATACAGACACACTCAAAAAATATATATACATATATATGCATATACATGTATACACATTCCTTAATTTATCTTACAAAATTCTACACAGCACTACAAAACAGCATTTATAAAGCAAACACTTGTGTATATGTTAGATAACAAAGCCTTTGCAATGTATAAAAAATAATAAAATTGAATGCAATTTTTTCACCATAATTGTAGTGTTAATGATATGTCTATACTGTATATGTACTCAACTAGTTTTCATCACAAATTTGATAATGAGTCTGTTTATTTGATATAATATCAATAAATAAATTAATTAATAGATGCAAAAAAAGCTATTTATTACACTGCAAGCTATTTTCCACCTTGCCAGTAGAGGTCATCTAGACATTATGCATTGCATATACATTTCTCTACAGCTGTAGTTGAACTGAAACTGTAGAAGTAAAACCAAAACATTAAAAAAAAAATCAAACTGTGGAGCTGTAAAAACACTAAAACCAAAAAAAAAAAACGCAGATGCCCACTAGCTCCAGTATGATTTTTATTAAAAACAAAATATTATTGCAGATGTAGAATAGTTTTACTTCAAATATGTCATTAATACCCGGAGGTTTAAAGAGTTCAGACAATAAATAATAGGTTCATACGTGTGTACTAGGCTAATGGCCCTGGGGCCTTTACAAGCATAGCCCATAGGATTATCCTAAAATCTTGCCACCCGACCTTAGTTCCCAGTGCCTCTGTTGAGTAAAGCCATTGGAGTGATCCCTGGGGTGAATTTTCTATTTCCCATCCACTCATCAAGATTTCTCTTGAAGAGGGCCAGTGAGGAGCTCTACTTGACATGTATGGGAAGTCTATTCCATAGCATGGGCAGTCTCTGGGTTATGAACCTGTCCCTGCAGCATGTTCTATTGATTGTGGTAATGAGGTTGAGGTCTCTGGAGCATGTGGTGTGGAGGGATTGGGATTTATTTAGATGTAGTGTTTCTAACAGAGCAGGGTCAGACTTGGCTTTGTACGTCAAGCAGAGATCGCCTCTAATTAGGTGATATGAGAGACAGAATAGTTGGAGTTTTTTTTAGTCTGTCCACATAGGAGAAATGCTTAAGGCCTAGGATCCTCTTTGTGAGGTACTTTTGTGGCCTCTCCAGTTGTTGCAGGTGTTTAGTGAGGTATATGCCAAATGGGGCATTGTACTCAATGACTGGCCTAATTAGGGAAGAGTAGAGGGAGACAATGACCTCTTTCTTCCTGGATGCAAAACCCTTAATAATGAGATGTGCCACATAAAATTACTTTCTGACCGCAGTGGCAATGTGGTTGTCAGAAGAGAGTTTGCTGTCAAACTGTGTTCCCAGATCTCTTATAACGCCTCCTATGTTCAGTGGACTACCATCAATGTGGTAATTCATGGGGACCGGGTTTTTCCCCAAACGGGATGACAACACATTTTTTGGCATTGAGCTTAAGGCCATGGTTCTGACACTGGTCTTTGGTTTCAGTGAGGCCTTTCTGTTGGATATCAACATCACTCGGGGAGTTAATAATAGGTCCCAACTTGCAATCATCTGTGAACTTTTTCAGCCAGAGTCCCTTCTTATTGGCCTGGACTTCAGACAAGTAGATACCAAACAGGATAGGACCCAGGACCAAACCCTGTGGGACTCCACTTGTGACTGGTAGGCAGTCTGACTTGGAGTCAGCTACTTTCACAAAATGATACATACATAACCCATTATGTGCCTTACCAGTGTGATTTTACTTATGTATCTAACCTAGATGTCTACAACACTGTAAATAACTGATTATATATTTTACCAAGAGGCTTTGTAATTTATCTGTGCAAATTGAAACTTTACTCCCAGAGCCTCTACTGAAAATAGGCTCTTGTGACCCATTTGGACTCTCCTGTTATACAAATGTCAATAAAATAAATTAAAAAAATAAATCCATTAATAAAAATAATGTATCTTATTCTGAATTGGATATTTATAATATCACTACCCATTTTACTTTGGTTTAGTTGCATTTCTGTTCCTAAGAATGAAAACCCACATGCTGGATTATTAAAAAACAAACAGTATAAAGCATTACTTTGCTTTGCAATTTGTACATCTTAACTGCACTAAGTCATGCTTTCTGAGGGCTCTGTTTTGCCAAAACAGAATTTGCCATATGTATGCAATTCAAGATAAATGACAAATGAAGACTGCCAAATGATGATGTGTTATAAATTATTCTCTATCTCTACAACTTCATCAAAACATTTCAAGTTGCTCCATGTGTTTACAAAGGCTGCAGTGGCCACACAGCAGTTCTTTCACAAAATCACTGGCCAGTTCTTCTTTCCCCTAGTTATGGTTACAATATTACCATGACAGAAAAACACCTTAATTTCATTACCTAACTGAATTTAATGTGGGATTACTTTTCAAAAACTGTCAATATTTGCTGATACTTTTTCCTAAAAGCAATATCTTTTAGCTTCTCCCATTGAGTCACTACAGTGGATCACCGGTCTGCAGATTTATTGGAAGTAGGGTTTTTACAGTGTCGAGTTGCCAGCCCAGTGCCCAACCTTCACAGAAGGCACACGCGCATGCACCTATTGCATGTCTTTAAAACTCACTCAACTTCAGGGAGGACATGCAGGCTTCACACAGAAGGTGCTCCAGCTGAGAATCAAAACAAAGGCCTTATTGCAGTGAAGTGACAATGCTGACCACTGCACCACCATGGCCAATATTTGCTGATACTTTCTCTAATAATGGTTATTCCTGAATAATATGTAGTTACAAAGAATGTTGTTATGTCTTTCGTCTTTTCCCGGTTAGGGGTCGCCATAGTGGAACTCCGGTCTGCTAATGATTGGTAGTTGATTTTTACGTGCCGAGTTTCCAGCCCTGACACACAACCTTCAACGAAGGTATGCCCATTCACACATGTCTCCACGCAGAAGACGCTTTAGCTGACAATCGAACCGGAAAGCGTCTTACTGTGAGGCGACAATGCTACCGCAGCACCACCACCACGGATTGATGTAGTTACAAAGAATAAACTTTTATAAGTGTACTGGTATTAACTTTGTTTATATACCTTAGCAAATCTTGCCTGTCAGTTTGTTTTATTTGTTCAATTTGTACCTGAAATGAATCTTTATTCTACTACCCAATGGTAGTAAAACCTTTCCTTAATGTTAATTAGATATTAGTACTGGGACAGCTATGATTCACTCTTAACAGTTGTAACAGTAGAATATTTTTTTTAATTTTGCGGGATGGAGGACATCTTTGTTGGGATAGTGTGTCGGGAGCTGGAGAGGATGGGAGTGTGTATGTGGATATGACTGTGTATGTGCATGTGTGAGCACACATGTGTGCATGTGCATGCGTGTATGTGCATGCATGTGTGCATGTGTGTATGTGCCAGTGTATATGTGTACATTGTTGTTTCCACATTCTCATCTTTTTTACCTGCATATATAACCATTAGCAGGGAAAATATTTTGTCAAAATTATATGTAATAGTTGTAACAGAAATGTTATTTATTTTTTATTGTGATGTTTTATTAAGTAACATTGCTTTAATGCTGATAGTAAGTGAATAGAACTGCACAGAACAGAAGCATTCTAAATACCAAGGAATGAATTATTTTCAAGTTGTATTTCTTCCACTTTTTAACAAGGTTTTTCATTTTAAATTAGGCCATTCATCCTTGATTTTGAGGGAAATCCCACACTGAATGGCCACAAACAGGAGGAGGTTGTCATCCTGGCAGTCATGCTGATGTGATGTCACACCTATTTCCCAATAACCTGAGTGTCTGGCTCCATCATCCCAAAACCAGGGCAGTCAGTGATTTATGGGAGACCCTAATTTCCTCGGGCCAGGGAACTACATGGTGCTGTCCTCTCTGTTTCAGTCTTTATCATCCACAGCACAATCTATGAATGAGCTGTCAGTAGGTCCAAGCTCCGAGCCGAGGTGGATGATGTCAGCACCCACATTATTATGGGGTCAAGTTATGCTTTCCCCAGGTAACATCCTGTTCCTCAGCAGGCACCAGTGAAGACTGCCATCTCTGTACTGGCACTGCTAAGCTCATACCCCCAGTGTCGGACTAATTTTATGACTAAAGACATCTCAGTGGAGACCACCTCTCCCTCTCACCTAGGATGAGTATGCCGTTGTTAGTTGGTCACCGCCATCCCCACCACCTGAACCTTCAAGTGTCTGAGCTGGTACTTGACATTAGGTCATGTGGGTCATCAATAGGGCTTCATCCCTCTATGCCACATAGCCAGAATTAGCTTCCACAATTTGTAATAGATGTATGGTGTCATACATCCACAACATACTTACTTAAAGTATTAACTTCTACAAAGGATTACCACTTCTCAGGAGCAAGCTGCAATCCAAACTGGGGATCAATATGCCATTTTCTATCATGGTGTTACCTTCAGTGGCTAAGAAATGTTTGGGATGCTGGACCTCAACACATTTATAGCATTAATGAATATAACTGTGCAGAACTAAGTATTTCAGAATGTGGATCACCACTTGTTCTGCTTGGTATCCCATTGCGAATATTCATAGCTCCAAGGAGCACACTTACTCCCCTCAAGATGCAATGGGAAAAGGTTTGAGGGAGAGAATACAAATGGTAAGTTCAATTAAAGAGGTAGTTTCTCACCTGGCATGAAGAAATAAGATGGATTCCATAACAGAACAGTTCTGACAGATATGTAAGTATTTGAACCTATTCAAATGCTTGGGATAGATCAGCATAGATGATACTGGTTAGTTTTCTATTATCTGTATTCTGCAAGACGTTTGTGAGTGAACGTGAGTTGGACACGCTACACTTAAAGAAATCCCAATCCCTCAGAGCCACACACTCCAGGGATCTAAACCTTGTCATCACAATAAACAAAACATGCTGGAGGGATAGGTTCCTGACCCAGAGACTTCCCAGACTCTGGAACAGACTGCCTATACATGTCAAGCAGTGCACCTCTTTGGCCCTCTTCAAAAGGAACCTTGATGACTGAATGGGAGAAAGGAAATTCACCCCAGGGATCACGTCAGTCATCCTGCTAGACAAGGGTCCAGGGAAGTAAATAGTGTGGGAAGAAATAGCCAGGGAATTGTTATGGCTAGGCTTGTATAGGCCCCAAGGCCGATAGCCTAGTACCAACCTATGAACCTATATGGTGTCGACCATATGACATTCGAATTTTGAAACGTTCGATAATTTAATAAGGACCCTGAACAGATGGGTCTGTCAAAGATTTTTGATATGAAAGGTATTAAAGAAATGAATCAATATGGAATAAAGATTAGAGGAGCCCTTTTTGAGGGGGAAGAGTTGGTCTGGAAGAGTTATAAAGGCTGGGGAAAACATGTGATGACAGTAAGAGACTCTTAATATATTGGTACAGGGAGAAAGGTATAGCAGAACTTAAGTAAAATGGAATTAGTCTGTTACTCAGAAGAAGAAGAATTTGCTAGGATGATTACTGGACTAAGGAGGATAAAAAGAGTAAAGTTTCTTCGACAGCCTTCTGGGTAAGCTAAACTACCCTATGACAATAAGAAGAGGTATTGACTAGTTGTTTAAAGAGGTATGCAAATACGTTTGTGATGGTGGTAGTCTGGGTCGAAGTTATTTTGTTTTGTGCTCAACAGTAAGCTTATAGGTTGACTCAGTTTTACCCAGTAAGTTGACAACCTGGTTCTAGAATCCTTTAAGATTTAAAAAGAGTCTGGTATGTTGTGTTTTAAGATATTCAGCTTTGGCTGTTAGTAACATATTTTTAAATAACTTTAGACCAGTAATAAGTAACCAGGGGTGTGCATTATGACACAGTGGCAGAAAAAGGATCATCTTCATGAAATAAAAACAAAACAAAAATACATTATTCCAATCAGAAATCATCCCAGCAAGCTACATTGTGCCTGCCAAGCTAAGAGAAAGCTGTTGGAATGAAAGCAAGCTGTTTTTTCTCACATATTGATTGTTTCACTGATTTCAAGCTGCTAAGCTCAAAAAATATGTGTATTTGACAAAACTGACAAAGTTTAACCCACTTGAATCATTTGACTTCTGAGAAACATTTGGCTGGCCTACGTGCAGGCAAAGGTTTGTGAACCTTGGTCAATGTTTGCTGATACTGTCTCTAATAATGGTTATTCCTGAATGATATGTAGTTACAAAGGATAAACTGTTACAAATGTACTGGTATTAACTTTGTTTATATACCTTAGCAAATCTTGCCTGTCAGTTTGTTTTATTTGTTCAGTTTGTACCTGAAATCAATCTTTATTCTACTACCCAATGGTAATAAAACCTTTCATTCATGTTAGTTAGATGATGGGCCATGTCATTAGTACTGGAACAGATGTGATTCACTCTTACAGTTATAACAGTGGAATTTTTTTTTAAGTTTGCAGGAGGGAGGACATCTTTGTTGTAATAGTGTGTCGGGAGCTGGAGAGGATGGGCGTGGTGTGTATGTGGATATGACTATGTATGTGCATGTGTGTGTGCATTGCGTGTGTGCATGTACGTATGTGCCAGTGTATGTGTGTACATTGTTGTTTCCACATTCTCATCTTTTTCTACCTGCATAAATACCTATTAGCAGGAAAAATATTTTGTCAAAATTATCTGTAATACTTATTTATTTGTAATAGTTGCAACAAGTGACAAATAGAAGACTTAAAGATAGGATAGCTGATCATATGAGTGAAATAAGATATACCGTTGTTATTAATGCCTTATATAAACAAATTTCAGAACAAGGGAAAAATCATAAATTCCAGTTTATGATTTTGAAAGTAATATATTTACCTTTATGTGGTGTAGATTTTAAGCCATTGACAGAAAATGAGAAAATGAAATGGATTCTTAGAATGAGAGCCCACTTACCACCAGGGTGAATGGGACTTTCACTTTAAAACCTCTTCTAAAGCTTTTAAAATATAAGGTCTGATTTTGTCATGTGATTTTAATTTACTATTTAAGTGTTTCACTGTTTTTTCTAAAATGTATTTGCCTGAGGAAGCTTTATGGTGAAAGTTTTACTTGCAATTAAAACTGTTTTATTTACAAAATAATTAGCATCTTCATTGGGTTTTCTGGTTATCCATCTGCTTCTGTGATTTCCTTTTTGTGAGAAACCGGATTTGCGACCTTTTCACTGGTGTTTTTGGTTGTTTTTGCTTTTTACAGTGAATGGTTGGCTCTATTAAGATACGTTTGGTGACAGAACCTATAGTTTTACCATCTACTAGTGACATGGCAGCTACAGTAATGAGAACCATTGGTGAAGTTATTAATATATAGCGCAACTCTTTGCTTGATATAACTAATATGACTGAAAATCGTGCTGATACCGGTATGAAAACTTATCCAGATATGCTTTTATCATACAAGGGTAAGATTCATGAGTTTGAAAATCTTATGTCTCAGAAGCAGTTACAATGGCAGTTATTTGCTTTTAATGCATATCTTCAACATAAAATAGTTCCAAGGTACCTCTGGATCTGAAAAATAACTTTCAGGGACAAATATCAAGATTTGCTCTGGAGATGGCAATTAATAAATCTGAGTTGTTTGTTCCATTATATGGAACTGATGAACATTTATTTTCGACCCTTTGAAGCTGATCTGTGTTCATGTGTTGAGCGTGCATACAATGAACTTATTTCACTCATTGAAATCAATGAACATAGCTAAACTCCTGAATGAATCACTTGAGAGACATGATTTTTGAAAAAAAAATTATAGAAGTGGAAAAAGGAAAACTTCAAAGAGATTTGGTTGATTTTGAAAAGGGGCAAGTGTGTGTTTGGCCCAAAGAGAAACAGGCAACCAATCAGCAACAATCTGCCATCCTGACTGAATCTAGTGCAATTTTTCTTGCTAATATGCTAGTTTCAGATGCTGTAGAAGGGCCGGAATCTGTGCATTCATATTCAGAACAAAGTAAGCCTCTTGTTAGAACTGCATTACATGAACCACCAATTAATTCTTCAACATTAAATGTGCAAGAAATTCGGTTTAGTGAACCTATGATGCAGATAGATGCCAATCAAGTGCATGCATTAGATCCAGTGGGATTTTTCGTTTCTCCTGAAAGAACTGTTACCATTACTGACACAAAGGATACAGAAGAAGAGTTTGAGAGAGAAACTGTTTGATGGAACACCAATGAAACTTTCTTTCACCAGGAGCTAGGTGGACAGATAAAACTTATTTTTAATTTATCTAGTTATAACGTAAACAAACATGAGCATTCAGTTTTAAGCAAAGGTTTAACTTTTGTTCTCTCTTCAGATATTGACATATCTACTATGTTGACAGAGTTTAAGTACCATGTACAAAATTTAAATCTTAAAGTATGTTTTTGGAAATGAGTCTTAATATGTAACTAATATTTTAAAATGGACCAATACATATGTAGCATACAATAACAAGATAATACAGGTTTTTGAGAAAGCTGTTGAGAGGGACATATATAATTTGTATAAGACTGGTCATTTTAAACAGTATTGTAATCTGACAAAGGAGGAGTTTGAAGCTATAAACTCCTTAACTAAAAATACTGGTATAGTGATAAAAATGCTGATAAGGGTGGGGGTATAGTTGTCATGAACACTACCTTTTACAATCAGAAAATGTTTTATGTTATTAGAAGGTGCTAAGGTGCTAAATATGCAAGTATCACTAGAAGAAGCTAACAGGTTATCATTAGTTGTGCGCAAAATAATATGTGAAATGCATGAAGTCAGTCACCTAAATGATATGTTGTTTGTCTATCTACTGGTTAAAAATGTTAAGACACGCATTATTTATGGCATACCTAAGTTACATAAATCACAAACAGACCAACCGATGAGACCCATTGTCTCTGCATGTGGGTGGGTGACAGAATCTATTTAGAAATTTTTGGAAAAACAATTAAGGCCTCTGTTAGACAAAATTCCCAGTTTTAAAAGATACCAACATGTTTTTGAAGCAACTTTACGACTGGAGTAAGGGTACTGTAGATGATGATATGTATTTTATTACGTTAGACATTGACTCATTGTTTACTGTCATTCCTCATGATTGTGGTATAGATAGTGTGAGATTGTTTCTGATGAAATATTTGAACTATGACATAGAAAGAGTTAACTTGATTTGTGAATTATTACCGATGGTCTTAAAGAATAATGTTTTTATGTACCATAAAAAATTGTTCCATCAGACCAAGGGTGTGGCGATGGGTACTCCCATCGCGAACACATATGCGAACATTGTGATATACATGTGGGATGAGAAATATGTAATGTCTATACAAAATCCTTTTAAGCATCATATTTGTTTTTATAAAAGATTTGCTATTGATTTATTTGCCGTATGGAAAGGTGATAGCATGATGTTTCGTGTCTTCTTTGAATATAGAAATAATACAACCCCTTATTTGAGATTTAAATATGAATTTTTCTCTAATAGCATTTCGTTTTAGACATATTATTGCGGAAGGATGAGATGAATATTATCCAGACTGAATTATATAAGATAAAACATGAAAAGGAATTTTTATTTACATGAAGTAGCATGCATCCACCATTTATTATTTTTTAAACATTGTTAGAAATCAAATGCATAGAGTAGCAAGGTTAAATACTTCAGATGTGAGTATGTATAAGCAGTTAGATCATATGACTAATGATTTTACTGAGCGTGGCTACTCCAAGGAAGAAACTTTTGCAACATCTAACTCTGTTAAACAGCATTGCGTAGAACATGCTAAACCATTATTTGTGATGCTTATGAATCAAATATGAGGATGAATAACACTAATAATGGTATTAGATATATCCTTACCTATAATAAGAATACTATTAAAATTAGAGAGATCACACATCAGCATATGTCTGTTTTACAGGCTATACCTGAACTAAAACAAATTATGGGTGATAAGCCAAGTTTTGGTTATAAGTGTAATAGTACACTTAAACAGAAACTTTGTTAGAAACAGCAACCTAAGTATTTCTTTAATGTTTCAAGTAATAAGGACGGTACTTATAGATGTAATAACTGTGCCTGTTGTCAATATATAGGTGAGTATAAGGTGATTAAACATCCAGTATCAGGGAAAGATTTTATATTGTACGCCTATGGAAATTGTAATACCAATAATGTCATTTAGCTGGTGAAGTGTGTATCATATGATGGATACTATATAGGCATGACAAATAGAAGACGTAAAGATAGGATAGCTGATCATATTAGTGAAATAAGACAGAACAAGGGGAGAATCACATATTCCAGTTTATGATTTTGAAAGCAATATATTTGCCCTTACATGGTGGAGATATTAAGCCATTGACAGAAAATCAGAAAATGAAATGGATTCTTAGAATGAGAGCCACCTTACCACCAGGGATGAATGGGATTTTCACTTTAAAACCCCTGCTTAAACTTTTAAATGATAAGGTGTGATTTTGTCATATGATTTTAATTTACTATTTAAGCTTTCCACTGTTTTTTCTAAAATGTATTCACCTGAGAAAGCCTTACTTGCGATTAAAACTGCTTTATTCACACAAGAATTAGCATCTTCATTGGGATTTTTGGTTATCTATCTGCTTCTGTAATTTCCTTTTTGTGAGTAATCGGATTTATATCCTTTTCACTGGTGTTTTTGGTTGAATTTAAGACAGTGCCCAGCTTGCAGTCATCTGAAAACTTGGTCAGCCACAGACCACTAGTTTGGCTTGCACCTCAGAAAAGTACATCCCAAAGAGTAGAGGCCTCAAGATCGATCCTTCTGGTACACCACTGATTACAGGTCTATTACAAGAGGCGGCTTCCCCTACTTTGACTGAGTGCATTCTATCAGTGAGCCAGTTAGCTACCCATCTGGTAACATATGGGTTGATGCCTAGATGGGAGAGTTTATCTATTATGCCTGAGTGGGAAATAGTGTGAAAGGCTTTGGCTAGGTCAAGGTAGGCAGTATGCACCATCTTCCACTCATCCATGGCTTTGCTGACTGTTTCAAAGAAGTTGGCCCAGTTTAACAGGCATGCTCTCCCTTTGACAAAACCAAAACTGTGTGGAGTCGAGCATTTGAAGGTTGCCAATGTCCTTGTTTATAAGGTCCATGATAATGCGTTCCATGGTCTTGCAGATCAGGCTAGCTAGGCTGATGGGCCTGGGTCAGTGGACGCTCCACTTTTGTGTAGATAGATGACAGTGGCTGTCCTCCATTCAGCTGGGATGAAGCCGGTTCTCTGGCTTTGGTTGAATAGGGTGTCTAATGGAGCTGAGAGCTTGTGTCTGAGTTCATGTAGGATATAGTCAGGGATGTTATTGGGTCCCATGGAGACTGTATTTTTTACCTTTGAGCGGGCATTAAGGACCTACTCTCTGGTGATGGGGGGAGGAGGACAGATGCTGAGGGTGTCCTGGTTTACTGATGGGGGACATGGGGGTGAAGTTTTCACTGAACCTATCTGCCAGCAGCTTGGCTATATCTATGGCTTTTGTGTATGTGGTGCTATGGACCACCAGTTCAGAGCAGATTTAGGTGTTGCCTTTGAGATTGTGGACATATGTGAAGAAGGTCTTGTGATTATTCTTGGTGGATGTGACCTTATTTGCTTGTTCAAACAAAGGAGAGCTTGCTTCCAACTTGGCACCTGCTCCTTCTTGACCCTGGACAGCAACTATTTCCTCCTATTATACAGTTTGTTTATTGCTGCTGTCCACCAGACAGGTTTACTTTTCCTTGAGGAAGATGATTTGGTCCTGTCCGGTATTGCTGAGTCCATACAGCTATGTAGGTGCTCATATAGTTTTTTGGTGTAGGCTTGGACATTAGTGCTAGTTCGAGCTGAAGGGATGGTGGCCATGAAGGTGCTTATACCTGCTCTGAGAAGATTGTAGTCAGCTTTGGAAATATTTTTTCATTTGACACTGACAAGAGGGGAGGGGGTCAGGGGAGATGGTGTCTTCAAAAGTGATCACTTTATGGTCGGATCTTACCAAGGAGGATGACAATGTAGGAGTGCTACATTGGCTACTCATGTTGGTTAGGACCAAGTCCAGGATATTTTCATCTCTCATAGAGGTGTCAACCAGCTGATCCAATACATTGGCATTGATGAAGTCGAGGAATCTCTGGGCATTCATGATTGGGCTAGAAGAGGTCTTCCACTCTATGGTTGGGTAGTTAAAGTTACCCAGGATCAGGGTAGAGGGTTGAATCTTGAGGGATTTAAGTAAGTCCAGATAGGTGGAGTGGGAGTCGAGCCATGGTTGGGGGTCTGTAGCTAGCTATGATTTGAATAGGTGTTTTGTCAACAGTTAACTGCACTTGGAGTGTCTCCTATGTGTCATACTGTTTGACCAGCCTGGAGGTGTGTAATGTCTTTGATAATCATTGAAACTCCACCTCCTTTGGATTTGTAGCCCTCCATTTGGGGTCTGAAAGTGTGGTAGGATGAGTAATCTGGTAAGGCTGGGGTGCTCTCCACAGCTTTGAATTAGGTTTTGGTAACTGCACAAATGTCAGCATCCTCCATTGCAATGAGTGTAGTTTCATGCTGAGTCCTAGTGTTTAACAGCATGACCTTTAAATTTTGTTTATAAGAATTTTTCATGTTGGTAATTTTGTGCTCATGATTTTGCCTAAGAAAGGCACTATGGGGGAGGCAACAGCCTTTGCCAGAAGATTAAAGCCCAGGGGAGACAAATGAAGGTCATCTCTGGCAAAGCATCGTGGTCTGTCAATCATGTCCTCCCAGGATGTCAGGTACTGGATTCCCTTGGAATGACACCAGAACCTAATCCAATTGTTAAAGTCAATAATTTTCTGTTTGTATTGAGGTATCATTCTGGATAATGGTAGGATGCTGCTTAAAGCTAGGGACATACCTGCTGGGACACATATTCAGTGAGCTCAATCATGTCTTTCTTTATATAGTCCACAGAGGTATGTCTCAAGCTACTCACACCAACATGGACTATGACAGAGTCATAACAGTACCTGTTGTTAAGAGACTTGAGTGCATGCTTGATATTGCAGATTCTAGCACCTGACAACCAACTTACTGTGACTTTCTCCTTGTCTAGCTTGGTAAGGAGGACATCTGTGTGTCTCATGATAGAGTCTCCTATGACTAGTATGTTGGGTTTGTGGTTGGACCCTAGAGGCTGTGAGACACAGACTTATGTACTATGTGTGATGCTTGGCACTGTGGGTTGTGATGTGTGTGTGTGTTTTTGCTTCAGAGGTCTCTTTTACTTAGGTATGTTTTTGTTGAGAACTCCTGCATATGTAGGAGTGTGTTGTACAGATGTGGTTGGTATTAGAGGTGTGGTGTTCGTAGTTTTTGTGCACCTTCTCAGTGCCAGACGTACTGGCTTGTGACTGAGACAGCAAGGATTCTAGGTTCTTAATGTGATTACATCTCTCACATATTGTGTTCCTAGGTGGTAGTAGTAGAGGGCTTTCTGTGTACATAAGGCAGTTGCTACACTATCTCAGGATGCCCATATCAACCAGACTTGGAGGAGAAACCACAGGAAATTGTCCGTTCATGGTTATCAAAATCTGTGGAAGAGAGGTCAGGGATAGTAGAGTGGGTACTATATGAGGAGGGTACCTATAGGTTTGAGTAGGGCAGGATAAAATCAATACAGTAGCTGCAGGTGAGGGCCTCGCTCACATAGGAGTGCTAGTAAGGGAAAAATGCAACTGAGATACTTTGCAAAGGGTTAAAACAGCACAGCGGTGGTGTGCAATGGGCAAACAAGCGCAAACCCATGCAAATTCTGGGTTTAGATACCACAAAAATGAAAGAAAAATGAAAACACTGGAATCGACCAATCAACCCTTGTCCTTGAGCTCTTAGCTCAACACCCTATGCCAGACCAGTTCTGACCAGTTCACTTACTGCCACAAAGTGTAGGCAGGCCATGGCCAACACAAGATGGCATAGCAGGAAACAGGAATCACACATACAGATCTGAATACAGCAAAACCTGTAACCAGACTATGCTAAAGATATTTAAATTCTGTTTAGGTCAATTTAACACATGGGAACAGATACACACTAAAATATAACAGTAGCAAACAAGAGCAAACTGGTTTAAACAAATTAACCAATAAAAAGCTCAAAACTGAGCCCTGTTCCAGCAGTCTTCAATCAAACAAGTTCTAACTGCACACTCCTGCCACTAGGGTGCAGGGGAACCTTCTTCACAAAAGATGACCTGGATTAATGCTCAAGTTATACAAACAAAGCTAGATTCAGCAGGTCTGAATCTAGTCTATGCTACAGAAAACAAGGCGCACCAATTTCAGAAAGAAACAGTTCAAATAAGCAGGCACAATAAGCCTTTAACCAGCAATTCCCAGCTCAGAAGGGCAGAATGTATCCTGTCCTCCCACAAGAGTGCAGACCACAAACCTTCTTAACATAAAATAACTGGCTTGAAGCCCAAGTACTTAATCCAGAACTAACACACTTTTAGAATAACAGACACTAAGCCTTCAACCAGCAACTACCAACTTAGAAGGATGTAAGCTACCAATCATGCCACAAGAGTGCAGACCCCACACACCTTCTTAATATAAAACAACTGGCCTGAAGCCCAAGTGCTTAAACCAAAAGATTTAGAATAGCAATTTAATCAGGCTACTATCAAGCTGTAATAAATGCTGACAAATAAATACAATTGACTACTATTAAGAACAGGCAGCAAAAGCAAAATAAATTAATAAAGTAGGAAGAAACACAAATACAGTAAAAGCAGATGAATAAAGTGCAACTGTTTTTTAAAGGTTTTAAATGAAAAGGGATGAAACACGATAATTTAAGGTTGAGAAACTAAGGGGGGTGGGCCTTCAAATGATCTTTTTCTACTCAGTAGAATAAGCTGATGTGATGGGACTGGGAGGCGTGTCAAAAATGAGATTTATAGTAGGGGTGGGCAACTCAAAAGCCTCCAAATTTAAGAACACAACAAGGACTGAGCAGGTGGAAGGGACTCTTAAAACTCCAGAAAACTTAAAGCAAAACAAATGTAATACTAGAATAAGATACAAAATAGAAGTGATCAAACATTAAATAAAGAGCTTCAAATCAAAATTAAATGCAGAGATGAGTGATACTCAGAGCAATGCAGAACACACAAACGCTTCAACTAACAACAGATATTTCTAAATAAAAGAGCAATGCTGTCTCTCAGCTCCTCTCATTATTTAACTGATGCTAGTCACAGTTTGCAAAAGAATTCTTTGGTAACTTTTTTTAACTGACCCTAGCCAAGAGCTCTTAAAACTCTTAACAGACCAGAAAACTTAAAAGAAAACAATTGCAATACTTGAATAAGATACAAAATAGAAGTGATCAAACCTTAAATAAAGAGCTTCAAATCAAAACTAATGCAGAGATGAGTGATATTCAGAGCAATGCAGGCCACACAAACACTTCAGCTAAATACAGATATTTCTAAATGAAAGATTAATAGGAGACAGAATTCTGATTCGGCTGGCTTATTTAGAAGTATCTCAAATGTTGTAACTTGAAGTGAACCTCACTTTAGATAAAGCAATACAAATTCCCAGAGATCTGTGGCAAATAATGCATGTGACATGAAACACAGTGAAAATAGCAAGGTTAAAAGTAAGTAAAGAAAGAGACTGCATGATAAGTCAAATTAAAATGAATGTATGCTACATCATGACGGCTGCTAAGAATGGCAGACCAATTCGGTGGGATCATTTATTCCAGCTACAGAGCCATTAATGAAACAATGGCATTTAAATGTACCTTGTTTCTGCTATGTTATCAGTCACAGATTGCCAGCACCATACCTCAGATAAATAGCTTAGTCCAGACTCTTAAAAAAAGCAAAGCTTTTCAGATGCAAATGAATAAAAAAAAAACTTATAGTTTCATAGTTTAGTACTAGGCTATCTGCCCTGGGGCATTTGTAAGCCTAGCCATAGTGATGTGGCTTTTGCCACCCCATGAAATGGTACAACAATGTACAGAATAAATTTAGTATACTGTGCCTCTGTCTAGTAGTGACACAATGAAGGTCCCCTTATATAATAGAATTAGTTTACTGGGCCCCTGTCTAGCAGTGACACAGATGTGACCCCTGGGGTAAACTTACAATCTCCCATCCACTCATCAAGATTTCTCTTGAAGAGAGTCAGTGAGGGGCTCTGCCTAATATGAACTGGGATCTTGTTCCAAAGCATGGGAAGCCTCTGGGTTATGAATCTATCCCTCCAGCATGTCCTATTCATACTTGTGCCAAGGTTTAAGTCTTTAGCTCTCGTGGTCTTGATGGATTTGGATTTTTTGAGGTGGAGCATGTCCATCAGATCCTGATTGGACATGGCCTTGTACGTCAGGCAGAGATCACCTCTGAGCAGGCGGTATGCTACTGAATAGAGCTGAAGTTTCTTTAGTCTGGCAGAATAAGACATATGTTGGAGACCCTTGATCCTCTTGGTGAGGTACTTTTGTGGTCTCTCCAGCTGTTGCAAATGCTGGGTGAGGTACATACCAAATGGGGCATTGTACTCAATCATGGGTCTGATGAGGGAGGAGTATAGGGGTACAATGACATTCTTGGATCTGGATGTGAATCCCTTCATGATGAGGTGTGCAAGGTAGATTGTTTTTCTAACCACTTTGGCAACATGGGTGTCAAATGAGAGGTCGCTGTCGACTTGGGTCCCTAGGTCTCTGATTACTTTTTCTGTACTCAGTGGGTTGCTGTCTATGTGATAATTTGTGGGTACTTTGTTTTTCCCAAAGGGGATGACTATACATTTTTTGGCATTTAGTTTAAGGCCGTGACTCCGGCACCAGTTGTCCGTTTCTGTGAGGCCTTTTTGTAGGATGTATGTGTCCGCTGGTGTATCCGACTATGGCGCCTAGTTTGCCGTCATCTGTGAACTTTGTCAGCCACAACCCTCCCATGTTTGCTTTAACATCTGAGAAATAAATGCCGAACAAGAGGGGTCCCAGGACAGATCCCTATGGGACACCACTTGTGACTGGCTTTGAGTCTGACATTGCTCCAGCGATTTTAACTTTATGGGTTCTGTCCTTTAGCCAGTTTGCAACCCATCTAGTGACATAAGGGTTTACGTTTAAGCTGTTGAGCTTATCTATGATGCCTGAGTGGGGTATTGTGTCGAAGGCCTTAGCCAAATCCAGGTAGGCTGTATGGACTGCTTTGCCCTCATCAATGGCTCTAGTGACTGTTTCGAAAAAGTCAACCAGGTTCAAAAGGCAGGATCTGCCCTTTACAAAGCCGAACTGGGTGGGGTCAAGTGTCTGTAGGTCCCCTATGTCTCTGTTTATGAGTTCCATAATGATTCTTTCCATAGCTTTGCAGACCAGGCTGGTTAAGCTTATGGGGCGGTAGTTCCCATGGTCTGTAGAGGTACCCCCTTTGTGGAGTGGGACCACTGTTGCTGTACGCCAGTGTTCAGGTACATATCCTGTAGTAAGGCTAAGATTAAATAGCATTTTTATGTGTGGGTTTAGCTCCTCTTGGAGTTCACGTAGCACGCAACCCGGGATACCGTCAGGTCCCATTGATGCTGTGTTTTTAGCTTTGTTGAGGCGGTTCTCACTTGGACATCTGAGATGACAGGAGATTACATTCAGCTGGGATAAGTATTTCTTCTTTTGGGGTGAGGGAGGGGAGAAATTTGCACTGAACCTGTCAGCCAGAATGTTGGCAATATCTGTGGGTTCAGTGTATTTTTTGTTGTTGTGAACTAACTCTGAGCATATCTGAGGGTTTCCGCCCAGGTTGATAACCTAGCTGAAGAAGGCTTTGTGGTTATCTTTAGTGTCCTTAGCGATTTTTCTCTCAAAGTTGGCCTTGGATGTTTTTATGAGAGAACGTAGTTTTCTGCTAATGTTGATCAGAGATGTCTTCCCTTTATGGGATTTTGCTCTGACGTGCAGTAGCTTCCTTCTTTTGTTATACAATTTGTTAATGGCTGAGGTCCACCAGACAGGACGCTTGCCTTTGGTGGAGAGGGACTTGGATTTATTTGGGATTGCATGATCCATGTATTCTTGGAGATGTCCATAGAAAGCATTTGTGAAGGATTCGGCATTGTGGGATGTGGTATCCACTGTCCCAGTGGGCTTAAAGGATACCATCTCAGTCTTAAGAAGAGTGAAGTCTGCTTTTGAGAAGTTTTTCATTGTGGTCTTTTGTGCTGGGGGTGGAGGTGGGATATGTATATCCAGGGTGATTAGTTTGTGGTCAGATCTCACTAGTGAGGGGTATACCTCCGTGTGGAGCATTTTGTCCCCATGTTTGTGATGATCAGGTCTAGTATATTATCTCCCCTAGTGGGAGAGGTGACTAGTTGTTCCAGTGCATTTCAATTTATGAATTCCAGGAACCTTTGGGCTAGGGTGTTAGGGCTAGAATAATGTACCCAATCTATGTTTGTGTAGTTGAAGTCTCCCAGTATGATGGTATTTTGTGATACATTCATATCCTCCAATGTCTTCAGGAAGGCTGAGTGGGGTTCCTGAGATTGGGAGGGTGGTCTGTAACATGCTACCAGTTGTATAGCAGTTTTGCCTATGGTTAGTTGCACCTGTATGGTCTCTGATGCTTCATGTGTTGCTACTAACCTGGAGGTGTGGGTGTCCTTGATGAATATGGACACTCCCCCTCCCTTTGTGGTTCGGCCCGGGTTTTGGGGCCAAAAAGCATGATACAAGGTATAGCCTGGTAGCGCTGGGGTGCTCTCAGGAGCCTTGAACCAGGTTTCAGTTACTGCACAGACGTCGATGTTTTCCATGCTGAGGAGTGCATCGAGTGCCTGCATCTTGAGATTTAGACTTCTGGCGTTGAGCAGCATTACCCTTAGTTTTTCTCCATTTTTGTTTTCTAAGGAGGTGGGTTTGTCTTTTGAGCCTTGCCTAAAAAAGGCACTATGGGGGTGGCAAGAGCCTTAGCCAATATCCGGAAGCCCAGTGGTGACAGGTGTAAGCCATCCCTTGTGAAGCAGCGTGACTTGTCCAACATGTCATCCCAGGCAGACAGACATTGGATCCCTTTAGAATGACACCAGTACTTGAGCCAATTATTAAAGCTGATCATCTTGTCTTTGTATTGTGGCATCATTCTTGGTGAGGGCAAGATGCTGCTCAGGGTCATACCAGCTTGGGCTACATAATCGGATAGCTCCTCTATGTCTCTTTTCATGTAGTCCAGGGAGGTACGTCTCAGGTCATTTATGCCAGCATGGACAATGACGGAGTCATATTTGTACTTGCCTTGTAGTGACCTGAGTTCTTGTGTTATGAGTAATTATTTTTTCAAATTAGTCTCTCCCTTCATTCAAACTCTGAGTTCCATAAAGAAATAAAATATTTTCATCTTACATTTCTTATTTTCTGTCAGGATTTGATTTTGCATTATTTTCTACACTGTAGTTTTTTGTAAAAGAGCATATTTCTTCTGGTATTTTGCTAAAGAAGTTTGCATTACATGCACTGATTTGTTGAGACAAGGTATTGAGTCAGAAAAGAAGTATTACTATCGGAGTCTAATTCTAGCTACAGCATCAAAAGCTGTGAATGAAATGTACAACACATCATAGGAAGTTACTGGGCTAATGGCCTTAGGCCTCTTATGAGTCTGGTCAAATTCTACTCTTATTTCCATGAGGAGCACCTATTGCTCCTGTCCAAAATGGACACAGGTAGAACCTCTAGGGTAAGTTTAAGGTTACCCATCCAATTGTCCAGATTGCATTTGAAGTGGGCCAATGAGGTGCTCTGTTTGACATAAAGTAGGAGTCTGTTCCAAAGGTGTGGTAGCTCTGGGAGGCAATTATGTTCTTCCAGCAGGTTCTATTAATGTCACATACCAGGTTAAAGTCTTTAGAGTGAGTAACATGTGAACCATTTGATGGAGGATATAGAGCATTTCCAATAAAGCAGGGTCAGAGATTGCTTTATATGCAAGGCAGAGATCACATCTGAGCAGTCTGTATGAAACGCAATAAAGTGGCAGTGATTTCAGATGATCCACTTAGGACAGATGCTGAAGACCTTGAATTTTCCTTGTGAGGCATCTTTGTGGTATCTCCAGTTGCTGTAGGTGCTTGGAAAGGTACATACCAAAAGGGTAGTTGTACTCAATTATTGGCCTGTTAAGGGAAGAGCATAGGGGGTGGGGGTTATAATGTCTTTTTTTTTTTTTTTTTGGGAGGCAATGCCCTTACTTATGAAATGAGCAATACAGAATGCCCTTCTTACCACTGTGGAGACATGATGACCAAAGGTAATGTTGCTGTCAACCTGTAAATTCATGTTTCTCACCACTGACTGCATACTTAGGCTATTGATGTGGTAGTTAGCAAGAACATCACTCTTACCAAAAAGAATGATAATTTTTTTGCATTGAGTTTAAGGCCATGACTTTGGCACCAACTATTTGTTTGTATAAGACCCCCCTTGTAGGATGTTGACATTATTTGGAGTTTCTATGACCACTCCCAGTTTGCAGTCAAGTAACATATATATCTGCATGAGTTTTGCATTTACTGTGGATATATATAGCATTGCTAATTTAAGATAAAGATAGAGCATTGTCATTTGAGGAAGTACTATATCCCATAATGCACTGAGGATAGTACCAAACACCAATGGATTTGTGTTGAGTAAATGTAACATCATTTTTAATACGTTAACATTTTGTGCAGAATAAATGTGGAAGTGATTACAGAAACCCTGTGCAACCATATAAATAACTGCATACAAACAACATTACCAAACTGAAATAAACAGGACAAACTCCAAAAAACAACCCACCCTTGGAGATCCCCCAGTATTAATAACTTGGACAACAAAAGAAAGAAAATTCTGTCAAAAAATAGGAAGGGTGATGCCCAACAGTCAAAAATCTCTCTCATTAGTCTCAACAAAAAACTTACAAGACTAATCAAGTCCACAAAAGCCAGCTTTGAGGCAAAAATAGTCTCCCAGGCTAAGGATAACCATAAGGCATTTCTCAATTATGTGCACAACCTTAAGGGGAATGCCCAGCAGTTTGCTGAATCTATAATAAATGGAACTCGCTGTACCAAACCAGAGGATATAGCAAATTTTCAGGATGATAAACCTAGCTCCAGTTTACCCTCCTATCACCCCCAGTTATCCTGCAGGAAATACTCACTATCATTTTGCCCTCAACTATCACTAAAGAACAGGTCCTCACTGCACACTCCAACGCTACAAATGCTGCACCAGTGGGTCCTGATAATATCCCAAGATGCTTCCTAAACAGCTTGAAATATGACCTGAAATCCCCACTAAAATCTCTGTTCAACCACATCCTCCAGACAGGGTCCATTCTTTGGGAATGGAAGACTGCAATGTCATCTCATTATACATAGGGAGACCACCAACAGATGCAGAGAACTACAGAATACTAGTGTTATATGCAAGGAAATGGGAAGAATTACTGTGGACCTGATAAATGTAGACACAGGAAATCTTCAAAAATTGCACCCATCTAGAGCTTATGCAAACAATCTTGTATTGGGTTGTGTTTGGTTGTGCAGTAGTTGGTAAGAAATGTTTTTATCTGAATTTATATGTCATTTTTTGCACACTGATTTTCACTGTTTGTAGGAAGGAATGGATAGCTTATAGATAAGATTTCTTTTGATTTACATTTTGTTGTTTTACCTTAAATTTTCTCTTGTTAATCATTAGAAAGAGATAAGTTTTAGAAATGCAAACTTTAACCATTAAAAGGTACCTAGTCAGCTTTAAATTCACTGTGATGTCCCCACAGTGGACCAGTAATTAAGGATCCTGAATCCTCACCACTGAATACAAACAGACACATTCAGTATTTCCAGATGCAGACCTCTCTTCATCAAGCACATTTCCTTTAAGAGCACACAGGGAACACACTCAGTCTAGGGTCTGGTTCCTCTATTTATCTGTCCAGATCCCCAGTAAGACTTCTCACTAGCACAGCTTAGAGTTGAGTCCTTAGCTGGGATTCCAAGTTAAGTACTCCAACACCGTCTCTGTGAAAACAGTGCTTTGTGTTTGTGTTCCTGCTCCAAGTAGATGACACACATACTCTTTGAAATTTGATTTACACACACACACCTGGGAAAATATGACACAGATTCATCTGCTGTGCCTCCTTCTGCCCAGACTATAAGGTAGTCATCACTGCCACCAGAACCCCTGCCAGGTACTTCAAGGCTCTTGCAAGGGTACCCAATTATACAGAGTGAAATTAATACTACTACAAATGGTAATGCTGACCAAACAGCAAGGCTTTCAGGAGTGGTCAGAGTTATCACCAAATAAATACATGCAAATACTCTCAAAGCTTAAATATTTTCTAAAAAGGACCAGCTACAATGAAATATTTAAATATATTTAATAATAAATAATAAAAGAAGAAGAAAATAATAAATATCTATTCACAGTAAACACTTCAGTTTCTGTCACAGTGAATCTTAAAAATAACCCCAGGTTACCAGACCCACATGCCTGTCTCCATGCCTGACTTGCATGCACACAAGACTGCATTATCAAAATCATTCCCTATCAAGACATCTGCATGGATATCCTCAGACACACCTACTTGCTTGCTTCCTTTTCTACCCTCCCAGTCGGGTCTATATCATATGAGTGACACGCACAAATTGAGAATGCTCATAATTTTGAACATACAGGACCTCAAACTTCCTATTGTGGGGGGCTACACCACCCCACACCCCCCGCTAAATATATATTCCAACTCTGAGATCACGCTACAGTGAGAAAAGGGCAAATATCCCATTCTTCACTGTACCAGGAACTCAGAAAAAGCACTTTGAGGTCCGGTACATTTGATATTATGAGTGTTCACAATTTGCGTGATTCACTCATAAAATATAGACCCTCACAGTCAAGGTGAACCCTAGCCAAAGGCTCTCTACTGGAGTGGACAGCTCAAGCAAGTACTGTTCCTCTTTGACCACTGCAAGCTTCACAATGGTTATGTCAGAAGCTGTGTTTCTCTTAGCAGTGGCCTATTTTCCATCCACTAAGATAGGATATAACCTCTTATGATAGTTTGGTACCCCTGTTATCCTCAGAAAATTTACTACTGCCATACTGTTATTCCCATTTGATGGCTTCCCCACCTTGCCTCTGTGGACATCTATATGCTACATGGTCCCACTGGTTACACTTAAAACATTTAACTCTTGTACCTGAACTAGTGGCTTCCTCTGTTACAGGCAGGACTTTGTTGAGGCAGCTTAGGATGCCCACTATGGGTTCCCTTATATTCATGTGCAATGCTGGGTATCCCTTTCCTGTGCAGTGATGCCCTTCTTGTTAAGCAGAGATTCCCTTTCTTCCCCAGCTCATCTGCAGAGTTACATTCTCGGTCTGCCAACCAGATTCTCATGTCCTCAGGCAAAATGCTAAGGGCTTGTTCCCTCATCAAAAGGTCTGCCAGCCCTTAAAAAAAGTAGTGGTGACCTGACACTCGCTCACCATCCTATGAAAATAAGTGCTTAACTCTGTAATAATATTACACACATTTTCATCTACCTTGAGTCTATGCTCACAAAACTTTTTTCCTGTAAATTTAAAGTATTAACTTAAAGAATTCAAGTAAACATTTCTTGACTTTTTCATAGTTTAGACAATCAATATCAGACAATTTAGAAACAGCAATTCCAGCTTTATGGTGGAGTAAGGGGGTTAGGAACCATACCCAGAGCTCTTGGTCAACATTATACTGGTTACATACTCTTTCAGTTATTTGAATTATCACCCTCTGGAAATTATGGAAGACATTTACTGACCTTTATTGCTTCTGGGGTTCAGTTATTCCCTTCCCCATTACCTCCATGACCCTGGGGAAGGGTCAGCATGTCCCGCTCATGTTGACGCTGCTTCTCCTTTTCTTCAGCCCTCAAATGCCGCAGTATTTAATTTTTTTCAGCCTCCAAATGCTGCAGTCACTCTGCTGACTCTAATTCCATCTGTTTTGCATGCCACAGTCTCTTTGTTGATTCTAATTCTATACATTTGGCCTCCAGTTCATGTCTCTCTAACTCCAGGTGGATTTTTCAGTCATTTGAGGAAAAGGTAAGCTGTTCTGTTTCTGAGGGCTGCAAATTCCCAACACCAGACTGGTTATCCTCTTGGTTGCTGGTCTGAGTTGTAGCTGTGAACAAAAGCTGAAATAATTTCCTTTTTAATCAGTTTGGCATACACCAATGCTTTGGCTTCACACACCTTGGTCAACTGGTTCGTTGTCATCTTGCTATAATTCTCTTCTGATATTTTTCCCTGCTCTCCCTGAATAAACTAAACTAACAAAAAATAAATAAGAACTGTTGTAATATAAAAACTCTGTATATTCACAGTGTGGCTGCTGAGAGAATGCACACTTTTAGTGACAACTGCTTATATGCTACAGAAGTTCAATATGCACACCACTGCTCACCAATATGTAACATCCCCATGCTGGGCCAGTAGGGAGCCTGAATCCTCATCACTGACATTGGAGAATGATATTCACTTTGAATACAAATGGATACACTCTGTATTCCAGATGGAGACCTCTCTGCATCAAGCACAATTTCCCTTAAGAGTACACAAGGAACAAACTAACCCCCGGTAAGACTTTCCACTGGCACACCTTAGAGTTGAGTCCTTAGCTGGGGTTCCAAGCTAAGTCCACCCACACCCTCTCTGTGAAACTAGTGCTTTGTGTCCCTGATCATAGCAGCTGACAAACACATTCTTTAAGATTTCCACATACACACACATGCGTGCGCGCACATGAAAGGGTCTCACAGATTCACCTGCTGTGCCCCCTTCTGCCCAGACTATAAGGTAGTTATTACTGCCTCCAGAACCCCTGCCCACTACTTTAAGGCTCTTATAAGGGTACCCAATTATACTGAGTGAAAGTAATATGAATGCAAATGGCAAAGTTGACCAAATAGCAAGTCTTTCAGGAGAGGTTAGAGTTATCACCAAATAAATATATGCAAATACTCTCAAAGCTTAAATAGTTTCTATAAAGGACCAGCTACAATGAAAAGTTTAAATAATAAAAGAACAAGAAAATTTTAAATATCTATTCACAGTAAACACCAGAGTTTCAGTCACAGGGAATATTAAAAATAAAACAGATGGAAAGTTTCACACAGTTATAGAAAAATAGTATTTAGCTAGTCTTGCTATTTAATCCTGATTGACTAAAAGGAATACTGTTCCTACTTACTGAATAGAGCAAGGCAAGATGGGTGACTGGTCCTTGTTGTCAGATCCAAGACAGAATACAGAATGCTCCTGAGACTTTTGTCTCTTCTAATATTAAAACATTACTTCTGTACAGAATTACATGACATACATAGTCATCTTACTCTGTTTCCCGCACTATCCCCCATCATTAGAAGATAATAAGGGTTAGCATCTATCTGCTACAATAGACATAGACAGAGCTTTGGTCAGATGTGCTGCAGCTGCTGCAAGTCATAAAACCATTTTACTCTTCCTACAGGAGCTACCAACTATTCTCTAGTACAGACATTGCGTCTCTGGCTCCATTCAGAACAGTGGGAAAACATCTTTATGGCTTAACCCATAAAGTAATTTAATTTCAAGAATATTTTGCAAAGTCAGGTGGATTAAGATTACCCTTTTCACTTCCAGTATATGTTGTTACAATGCATATATTTAAACAGTTACAATAATGCATGCAATTTTTTTTTCCTTCCAGCAGGGCACACTGTTGATGCATTTTAATACAGGTAAACCTCACAGACACATTTTCAGCACAAGCATCTGCACAAATCAATCTGATATACAAATGACATATAATTATTTACAAAATTCCAGCTAGCTGTGCTGGCATATGTTACAAATCCACTTCCCTATTTCACCTGGCATGGCTGACAGTACCTCCTATTATCACATTCACACAGATTATAGAGATGACATTCCAGAGCTTATCTGAACAATCCTGTCTTGGTTTGTGATTTATTCATCTTTACTGTTAAAAATGAGGTGGGAGTTGAAGATACTACATACATTCTTGTGAGATGTACAGGAATTTCAGCTTTTGTGTGACTGTCACAACTTGTATGATCAGATCAACAACTTTATTGTACTTAATTTAATATTTATTTATATATTGTTTATGTGATGTTTCTCTTTTAACTTGATTTTTAAGTTTATTTTATTTAACATTTGTTTACTAGGAAAGTCCGACTTGGAACAAGCCCGGGGCAAAACACTCCAGATGCATGTCTTTGTAAGTTCTCTCTGAATTCTTTACTAACCGATTTTGATTATTTTTTTCTTTTAGAATTTTTTATTCATTTCCAGCTGAATATGGATTCCTTAAATGAGTATGCCATGAATGATTTTCTAAACAACAAATATATTGTACATTGTAATAAATGAGCAGGCACCAAAAGACACAAGCACTCTGCAAAAATAAGGCAGGTAGAGCTGAACTTCAATAGCTGAATCACTCAAATCCGATGTTTGTAGTAGAAACACACTTTATTGACAAGAAATATGACATTCTGTATGTGCTTTCGTTTAAGGCGATGTTAAACTTCATCAGACCTGATGTAGGGTGTGATGAAGTTTAACATCGCCTTAAATGAAAGTGCTTACAGAGTGTCATATTTCTTGTCAATAAAGTGTGTTTCTACTACAAACATCGGATTTGAGTGATTCAGCTATTGAAGTTCAGTTCTACTTGCCTTATTTTTGCACATTGTAATAAATGCTATGTACACTTAAAGCTAACACGTGACAACACCAGTGATCTGTGTTCCTCATGTCAAAAGTTTGATGATTTGCCTACATTATTAGTAGTAAATCTAGACATACTGATGACAATTGCACTTATGCAAGTGGCACGGCTTGGAGAAATTTTGCTATATATAACAAACACAGATGTAATGAATAGAACGATGAGAAAATAATGTTAGGTAAAGAGCAACTAGAACACATTTAGATAAGGATGTGTCTGTTGTCAGCTAAGATCAGTCAACTCCTATGAAACAAGATAATGCCACTGACACCTGCTGTAAAATTGTGGATACAGGTATTCAGCAGTCTAAGGATTCAGAGTTTATAGAAGGAAATAAAAAAAGGAAGAAGGTCACAACAAATAAAGACGAAAAAGAAACTGATAAATGTAAAAGTGAAAAGCAAAGGGAATACATACTAAAAATGGCACTGCTTTATTATTTAATGCACAGATTATATGGAATTATAACTTTTTTTTTCTATCAGAAAACTTTCAGTCTATGGAAGAAGGCATCATTTTCCCAAAAGATTAGGTAGGAAAAACAGGCAAAGGGCAGGTGAAAAGGAAGAAATCAAAATTGAATGTGGAAGGATTGAAAAACATTACTGTAAGAAAAAAGAGGAGAAACACAGATGTTTGCAATATGGCTCAAACTGTGGATGTACAAAGCTAGCTTAATGGTAATTGCATGGTTGCAAATGTAATAATCAATGAAAACTGTAGGATCAATAACACTAAAGGTGATGAAGTTTATTCCTTTGTAATAATTTGATAGAGCAGATATTACTGAATTAGAAGTTGAAGTTTCTTTAGATCTGGTCAGAAAAATATTCTTGTTATTACAGATTAAATTATTAGAAGACCAGATACTTACTTTGCAGAGACGATAATGAACATCAAATAATATTGTGCTTGTCAGGAGCAAAAATACAGGATGTGAGACGGGCCTTAGAGCACCTTAATTAAGTAAGTAAGTATGGATCTATTTTTATTCATATCGGTACGGATGATCTTATCTGAAGGACTCTCTGACTGTGAGTGGGGAACTTACATCCCTCTTAGATAACATCTTGTACAGATCTTAGGATGTATTTTTCACAAATCACATATAGAAAGGAGAGTCATGTAACCATGAATAAAAAGTTTATTCTGGGTAAATACCTACATGGAAAAAATGTGCTGTTTTAAAAAAATGGAAATGTGTAGACCATCTGAGCCTAATTTGTTGCCATGAGTTCAAGATGGCATGTACTTTTGAGGATCAGGGAAGATTATTTTTGGGGCAGATATTTTGCAATATTTTATTAATATAAGGCAGGATTTTTACCAGATTGAAAATATAACAATTCACAGATCACAACATCTGATGTGCCTCTAATGTTTGTTAATGCTAGGAACATTAATAATAATATTTTTATTGGAAAATTTGATATTTCCACAAGACTGATGTTTTTGTTTGTGAAACATGGTTAAAGAAAATGACTGGATACCAGTTCTGTCGGGGTATAAATGTTTTTACCATAACAGACATTCTAAAAAAATCATAATAGGGACTAAAGATAGTTATGCGACCTATGATTATCACATGCTAATTACTAACACCCATACTATATACTGTGTAACTGTGACAAAAAAGGCAACCCTGGAATATATAGCAATTATTGGTGTGCATAGACTACCAATGTTAACTGCTGATGACCTAGGGGAATTCTACATTTCTTTCAAGAGACACAAGAGGGAAGGATAATAGTGGCTGGGGACTTATAGAAATGGACTAGAATAAGATTGATTCAATAACATTACTAAAGAAATTATTCACAATGTATGTTCTAGAACAACAATTGCTTCAGAATGCAAAAAAAAAATCATACCAGTGAACGGAACATAGACATTGTGTTTCTGAAGAAATGACTGTTACTTCATATCAAGTTGTACCACCATCGGTGTGCAGTGATCGTGAGTTTATGAAGTTTAATTTGTTGCTAGATAATTCTGACAAACTGAAATCTAACCAATGCACATTAGATTAATAATAGATTATATGGAAGCAAAATGGTTACTAGGTAAAAGTATTTGGAGTGATGCATTCAGTGGAAAAACAACAGAATGTGTGTAAAAATGTTTAAAAAGGAAATTGTTTAAATGCAAAGATAAAAAAAATATTTAATATCAGGATCTAGGCACACAATATTAGGAGACTATATTTCCATAAGAGCAAAGTACTTGATTAAGGTGAGTGACGAAAAAAATATAAGCAATGAAAAAGAGGTCGAACTACTACTTTGATAACTGAAATAAACAAGGTGAACAAACAAATTAAGCACAGTGGGAAAAAAATTTGAAGAAAATTTATTGAGCATAATAAGAAACTAAAACTCCAAAATGTGAGAACCAGTGCAAAAAACAAACTTGTAAATCACCAAAATGCACTGTCAGAAGGGGGTCCCACCAAGAACAAGTAGCACCAAAACCAGAATTGAAGGTTTAGTATGCTGTATTGTATTGAATAAAGCCTTCAATTCCAGTTTTGGAGATTCTTGTTCTTGATGGGACCCTTCTGACAGTGCATTTTGGTGATTTACTTAATAAGAAACTATTTTATAGATACATAAGATGTGGAAGGGGTAAAGGTACACAAATTTATAATCTGTGTGTAGATTCTAAAATTTATTCTCAGACACAACAGATTATACTTGTTTACAAAACTTTATGCAAAACCGTTTCCACAAAGCAGGTGATAAGTTGCCCTAGTGACATCCAGATAACCTCAGATACTGAAATCAAATTAGACTATATTGAAAACGAACTTTGAAAACTGGATCCAGACAAAGCACAAGCAGGAGATGGACTTAGTAATACTGTCCTGAGAACACTTCAGCAAGAACTTACAGTACCATTATGTCTATTATTTGCTAGGTTGTATAAATATGGGGAGATTCTTCAAGACTGAAGACATGTGCTTATTAAACCTGTCTCTAAGGGAAAAGGGGAGTAGGACAAACCCAGAATCATATGGCCTCTTAATTCTATTTTCATGTTGTAGAAAAATAATGAAGAAGGTAATATTGGATAAGTTATTACCAGAACTGGAAAGGTTGGGACTTGAAATCGTATGTCAGCATGCATATGTTGAAAATAGATCTATTATTACCTGTAACATGATGTTGTATAACAATAAAATAACAGCTGTGAATGAAAATGTCTGCTGTGGTGTAATTTATATAGATTTATATTTAGAATTTGATAGCATCATACACAAAACACTTGTCAATAAGTTAGTACAACTAGGTATTGATGTACTCTTGATAAGATGAATAGCTGCAGGGCTTACAAATAGGACATGATAAGTGTCATATGGCAATTGAACAGGTGAAATTCTTAGTAACAGTAAGGGTGTTCCACAGGGCTCTGTCCTAGTTTCATACTTGTTTATGATGCTTCTTTAAGATCTAGCTTTTTCATCTGAGGTGTTCTATTCTCTGTATGCACATGACTTAAAACTGGGTAAACAGATAACATGCGTTACAGATAGGACATGTCTGCAAAAGAACTTGACTAAATTGATCATTTGGACACAGGAAAAAATATGCTGATAAATACATAAAAACTAAGCATATGCGATTTGGGAGGCATAAATC